>NW_012130092.1:1408003-1409946 GCF_000143395.1 Atta cephalotes
TATATATATATATATATATATATATATATATATATATATATATATATATATATATATATACGATCTAAATAAAGATTCTTAATATTATTTAAAAATTTATAATTGATTTAAATTTATAATTGGTTTCGTTGCAAATTATTTTATTGATGATATGAAGATCTTGATTCTTTTCAATATATTCGTAATGTTATATAGAGAGTTTAATACTTTATCTATTAAATTATATCGAAGATAATTTCCTTTTTTATATAACATTGATATCGTTTTTAATTTAAGTTACATTTTCGATTTGAGTGCTTTCTAGCACTTCTATTCTCGTTTTATGTTTAATGAACGACAATGATAATTACAAATGTCTAATATAGTGTTCGATAGAAAAAATTGTATCATCTGGACAGTGTTCCGACTTTTGACATTCATTGCCAGTGCTGAAAATCTAATGCAGGTTAACGAATGTTACAGATTTTTAATATTTTAGGTCCGATTACATTGGATGTGCTATCTAGCGAAATACGCAATTATTATAGTATCTTTGTCGTTTGCTAAATGTTAAACAGATGAAATGACGTATTAAGCCAGCGGTACACAAGTCTTTTTTTCCTGCTAGATTTGCTATTGTATGGCTGCTATATTTTGCTAGTATACTAACAGTGGTAGTAAAATGCAAATCCAACTATAAAAAAAGCATCGTGTGCCTTTTGCACTAGTTTATCCAGCGCGATTTGATAACTTTTTTTTCTTTAGGGGTGGAAATGTGAAATTTTTTGTAAATATATAAAAATATTCACTTTTCTAAAGAAAGTTATATGATCATTACTCAAATATAATAAATGGAACAAAATTTTGTTTGAATTTAAAAAAATAACCACTCAGAACGCCCTTCTTCCCATCCCCTTCACATTGAATGCGAAGGGTGAACGATCATTGATGACAGAAAATCTCGAAAAAAAATCGAGAATTCGTGTCGTTCTCACGCTCAGAGAAGAGGGCTATTTCTCCTCATCATGGTTACATCAACTCCCATGTTAGGGAGGGAGAATGAGATCAACTCCTACAGAACTGATCCTGTGAAGTATGATCTTAAAATTTCCTCGCTGCACCGTCCTAGATATAGCAGTTGTGGTCAAATTTTAAACACGAGAAAACAACTTTCTGCGGAGCCATCTAGGAAATTATAGAACAGTTAAACTTAAACCTAGATAGTTTCGCCACCTGGGGACTGGCGAGGTTACTCATCCAGAACAGTGATCTGAGTATCAATCATGAAACTTTTTTTTAGGATTGAAAAATGAAAAGTGAAAAATTTCTCCATTAACTTCAATAATTAAAATTTTCATTTTTCACTTTCCATCCTAGGAGTAAAGTTAAATGATTGATACCCAGAAGTGGACAAAAAGCATTTGATATCATTAGAACAAAAGTAAAATTTATCAGATAAAAAATATATAATTTATTATACATTTCTAAACAATAAAAATATTAAATAATAACATATTTTTATAATGTTGTTGTTAGTTAGTTTATAATGTTTTATAATGTTTAATAATGTTATTTTAATAGTTTTATAATGTTATTTTTAATGTAATTATTACAAAATTTTAATTAAATTATGAGTAAACATATATATAAAACATATATATATGTATAAAAAATAATTAATATATGTATAAAAAAAAGCAAATCTATTATTATTCTGAATTTTATTGTTATCTTTGAATTTTAATTATTTAAGTCATATAAATAGCTGTTATGTATAATAATTAAGAGTGAAAGCATTGAGAATGAATTTATGACAAGAAAAGTGTATGAATCTATTATTGCAACAGATTATTTTATTAATGAGAGAGAGAGAGAGAGAGAGAGAGAGAGAGAGAGAGAGAGACGCGCGCGCGCGCGCGCGCGCGTGTGTGTGTGTGTGTGTGTGTGTGTGTGTGTGTGTGTGT
>NW_012130092.1:1410574-1413123 GCF_000143395.1 Atta cephalotes
AGAGAGAGAGAGAGAGCGCGCGCGCGCGCGCGCGCGCGTGTGTGTGTGTGTGTGTGTGTGTGTGTGTGTGTGTGTGTGTGTACATACATATATAATTAATACACAAATAATGATTGATAAACTTGCAAATTAATTTAATATAAAATAAGGAAAAACTTTGATATGGAAATAATGAAAATATTTAAATTAATTTACGCACGTCATGTTCACCTTGCTTCATTAAAATCCAGTTGCAATTCAGCTGATGATTCGCTTGAACATAATATCGACCATCAGTCCATAGTATTGCCTTGTTAATAGTGACTATAGCTATCCCAGCACTTCCGTGGAATCCAGTAAGAAATTCTCTTCTCATATCATGTGGATCCACAGTATCGCTCTATATAAAAACAATTTATTTTATTAATAAAAGAATAATAAATTGATCGATATTAATATGATAACAATATGATAAGTCAGAGACTAGTAATATATATATTAATTGTAGTAATTTGAAAAAGAATTTTCATATTTAATTAACATTAAAATATGATAGACCTAAATGATTGAATCGACGTCTCCCAATTGGTTCGTCGTCGATCAATAGTAATTAACACTTAAATATGTCTTTTTTATAAATTGTTTATCATTGTCTTTTATTTTTTATTTTATTATTTTATTTTATTATTTTATTATTTTTATTATTATTTGGTATAACTTATATAAGGTATTTGGTATAAGAATATTTTTCTTATTTTATTAAATCCTAAAATTAGTGAAATGTTTATATTGGGAAACATGGATTTAAAGAATTGGACATTGCACTCAAAATCAAATAAAATTTAAATTTGAAATATTTTAGTAAATACGAAATGGCTAAGGTAATTAAACTGCAAAATTTATTTTCTATACTAAGAAAAGCTTTCAAATATGATACACCACGCAGAATGTACCTCCAGAGGGCCATCACGGCCATGAGATATGAAGCTCACTGTCTAAAAAGCATAATGAGAGAAATAATATTTAACACGTATCAATTGATTCGAAGCAATGTAAACATATCAATGTCGCTACCAATCGGCTAGATAATTTGATGAAAATAATATTACACATTGGGCTTGATTTTTATAAATATAACGTAGTGATAAATATTATAATAGTGAAATAACAGCAATAATTGACATAAAATAATTGATATTAAATCACTCGTCTTTCGAGTGATTTAAAACTAAACCATCGCAGTGATGAATTTTAATAATATTTATAAATACATTGATTTTTTTTATCACAATAAATGAAGAATACAAACAATCATTATATCCAATGCCTTAATTTTTATAATTAAGACTTGGATCTATTAACGCGCCAATTACTAAGATATGCAATGATAAACGAATAGATTTCTGGACAGGCAAATCATAATTATCAATATTGAGTGGAGTTAATTTCGTTGACATAGAACAACATAGAACTCACTTGATGTTCGTCATCCGATGTGACGATGTAACCATTGAGAGGTGGCCCTTGAATTGCCACTACTCGAATCATCTCGGATCTTAGTTGTCTCAGTCGCAGAGAACTATCTTGTCGGTCGACTGGTTGATTCCCAACATAAGCGTTCGCTGGACAGTATAATCTCTCGGCGCCATTATAGTTATGCTCCAGATTTAATAGTGTGCTAGTATTAGCTTTCGTCAATCCTGCAGCACATTTCATCACAAGCACGTTTCATTTTTCAATTAACAATTTTAATAAAAAAAGTTGACTTGTGAAATTAAATTTGCAGAAATTAGATTGATATAACAGAATATTAAAGAAAAAAAGAGAAATATACAAAAAAATGTAATTTATACATCTTAAAAGAAGAAATAAAAAAAATATATATATATCTTAATTATATTATGTATAAATAATATATTTAAGTAAAATAAAAAATATAAAGTAATATATAGTGAATATACAATAGCATCAATTTTAATGGCAAATTTAAAATAAAAAAAAGGTTGGAGGCGCCGGGTATCGATCCCGGTACCTCTCGCATGCTAAGCGAGCGCTCTACCATCTGAGCTACGCCCCCATGTGCTATGGGAAATTTCTAACAAGTGATTAATCTTATCAAACACTTTATGTGTATACGTTATTATTATTAAATATTACACATTTAAATTATGTTTTTATATTATGTATATTTTATTTTATATTTTTATATTATGTATATTATGCTATTTATTTTTACCTAAAATTTATTAGTAAAATGTAAATATAAATCTTAATTACACAAGCGACAAGATACGTATAATTTATAATCATTATAAATTATATTTAGTTATTATAAATTAATTGAAACGGATTTTTAAAAGATATATATCTGATTTCGTGTAGAAAAATATAAAGTGTAAATGTATCATAATGCATGTACCTGTAAACATATTTATTGCGTGAGATAATAAAATGTTTTTTAAATAGAAAGATTTAAATAAAAAGAAGAAGAACTGTTTGACAGTCTATCATCGATTAATATGATTCTGATATAATAGTTTATATAATAGTTTTATCTCTCTCTCTCTCTC
>NW_012130092.1:1413143-1429777 GCF_000143395.1 Atta cephalotes
ATATATAGAGAGAGTGTATTATATTGCAACTTGATAAAATGAAGGTTTACGAAGATTTCTTTATCTCTATCAAATCAGTAAGAAGACATTTTTGTCGTTTTGAAATTAAATGTTAGTAAAGCAGCTTTTTTCTCACAAATACGTATGTATTTCAAAATGCATTTTAAACAATCTATATTTAATTCACATCAGATTTTGAGAATAAAACTCTGTTCATAATTGTACATGCCGTGCATTTTAATTTACATCTCAATATGTCATATTTTTGTATTCTGATTTTTTTTAAATATGCCGTATAAATGTATAAATATGTATGAAATGTAAATAGAATTCTATTCTGATTTCTGATATTATAATTATCGTTTAAAGTGTGTTATACGCATATATTCAGAATATTATATTAGGTCCATTCTAAACAAAATAGAACAAAAGCGCTTATTTAGAAAACCTAATTAAGAGTTAGTAATAAAAATTCAAATCTAGAACAACGCTGAAATTGTATCAATCGAAAAAATTGCAATTGATGATCGGCTCTGAGAGAGCCGATTATAAATGTTCTCTGGCAAATTGAAGAATTTCATGTAAATGTTTTAGCAATATCTTATAATACGTTTTTTAGAGTCTTACGATTCTAAAAGATGGACAATGAGCAACGTGACGTAACTCAAATTAACTTCATTAATCGGAAATTAATTTGATTTTTATTGCGTGTATACGTCCCATGGGAATCCAGAGGGTGTGCTAAGTGGTGCTCGTATACCAGGAAAGCATATCGAACTTGGAGTTTAATCATCCTGAAACGTATGTTTTGATCGTTACGTGTATTGAATCTTCACCGGTATCTTACAAGTAGTATACGTATAATCGATTAAATGCATATCTTTTCCTTTTTTTCCTTTCTTTCTTCATTTTTATTTTCTTGTATTATTGAGTCTATCTTTCAGTGCAAAACATAAGAGAAGACGCTCGCGATAGGTGATCAATTTCGTGAGCGAATGGATCGAACATAATTCGAGCGAGATCATGTACTCACGTCTTCGTGTATTTTATCATTAATGCATCGTAACCGGGTCAACGTATTGTTTAATTTAATAATTTAACGTAAACATCAAGTAATATTAAATATATTACTAGGGAAGTAGGAGCGTACAGTAGGAAAGTTTTACTCCGATGTAACCTTACAATTTTCAGCTCAGGTAATTTTCCCTGTAATTTTCCCGTGTACTGTAAAGGTCACGTCGCTCATCCCTCTTACCCTATTAGGTATTCACAAATCTTTCCTTATCCCTTATTTCTTCTAGTTGAAGATGCCATCAAAGAAAAGAAGTTCGTTATGTTATACACAATGGACATAGCACGTGGAGTTTATATCATCAATAAAATAATTTTAAATCGGAAAATACTTTTTTCCACAATAAACTCTTAATTATAAGGAAAGAAAATTGAGAATTGTTGTCTTAAGATAAAATATTGTATTGCATTATTCCTCATTAGATAAAGGAAAGTAAAGAACTTTAATTAAAATAAATTTAACATGATGTTCATAAACATCATCAAATTAATATAAAATGTGTTTAAAGCTTATAACTCTTTCAAATAATAAAATACTTCAGTTTTACAAGTTGTGTATTGTATAATTGTGTCGATTACTTGCGATAAATATAAAAATAAGAGCGTTTAAATTTATTTGTATTACTTTGCAATCTTTTTCATGCTATGTTAAAATAATAAATAATATAATAATTTTAAAACAACAAATATTTTCTAAATGTTTAACATAATAGTTATGAGAATAATGAGTAATAATTAAAAAAAATAAAAGTAGCAGAAAATAATAAATATTTCTTCTTAGATATTACATTCTCTATATGTCAAGACAACGTTTTGTAAATAGATGACGATATTTAACAATAAATGTGTTATATAATTTTTTGTATTAATATTATTCTAGCGATAAAAATGCGAACGTTTCATTTTTACAAGCATGTTTTAACATGTTTTATTTTCTAATTTTAATAATAAAAGTATTTAAACATACAACAAGTAAAACAAATATAATATTACTTGTATAATGTTACATGTAAATAATTATTCCTTATCAAGCACGGCGATTATCTTTTATTGTTTTAAATCCAATTTTACGAAATTACTTTTTTATTTCCTTTTTATGAGTCTTTATTAAATAATGATAATTGATATCGAGGACACCGCTTTCCGAGGATATCAGGCTACTATGAATTTCTGATTATTCTCGAATGTAGGGCAAGATAATTTCAAGAAACAATAATCAAGAAATGCTGGTAAAAAAAAACAAATTTTTAAAAATTATTATTCTTTACATATATGTAAAGTTAATTTTTTCTAAAAGCTAAAAGAAATAACCAAATAATATATTTTATAATATAAGATTTTTATTTTATTAGCCTTGGATTATAATACGATTATGTAAGTTTAATTTAGTGATAAAAATACAAACGTTTTATAATAAACATTTTATAATAAATTTCACTTTTAATATATTCTACTTTCAGACTTCATTCAATGAAAGTATTTATAAGAATACAAAGTAATAATATTACTTGTTATATGTTAATAATTATTCAATATCAAGCATAGTGATTATCCTTTGCTATTTTAAGAGTGCTCTTTTTCGCCTTTAGTTCAAATCTACAATAGGTTTTTAAACTTTATAGCCATAAGAAATAGTCTCGAATCATAATCGATTATTCTCCTCGACTGTAATTGGTCAATTTCTTACGGCTTAAACCTATTGTAGAGCCGGATTTACTCTTGGTTGATATCCAAGAAAACATAGTGCTTTTCGAAGATATCAGGCTATCATGAATTTCTGGTTATTCTTAGACGTATCTAAAATAACTTTAAGGAACGACATCAAATGAGCAATGAAGAATTGAGAGACAATAAAAACAAGTTTCTTTTTAATTATAATTTTATTATAATCTTTATATGTATCGAGATAACTTATTGTAAAAAAGTAATAAATTAATATATTTTATAATACGAGATTTTCGTACGTTTAACAGTCTTGAATTATAACAATTAGCCTATGAATTTATTTTAGCAATAAAAATATAAATGTGTTTTATTTCTTCGAAGTCTGATAATCGATTGCTCCTTGAATCTGATTGATGTTGAGGTTGTCCTTTCCCGATGATATCAGGCTATCATGAACCTTTGGCCATTCTAACACACAGAGTAAGGAATGACACTTTTATAAGTATATATACATGATATATCCTGTCTGTATATAGGCTTCATAAAAATCTTCGTATCATAAAAATAATTTATATATAGGGATACATAAATAATAATGTATTGTAATGTATATTTTAAAGCTGTTATTTTTGATAACTTTAAAGATTCGAAGTTTTAAAAGAATTTGAATTTTCGAAGTTATACTGTTAAATTATAATGTCATGTTATATTCAACTTGAGTTATTTTTAATTATTTTCGTAGATTGTCACTGCTCAAACTTAATATGTCGTTAATTTAAACAATAAAGTTAAATAATTTAATTCAAGAAAATATAAAAACTCAAATTTATCATATTATTTGCTAAGTGCATGTTAATATGAACATTATTATTTATTTTGTACAGTAGCGAAAATAAAAAAATGAAGCATAAATCGAATGTAAGGGGAGAATAACAGAAGTATAAACGAAGTTTCTATTACTCTCCATTTACATTCGATTCTTATTTTTGTCAGGAAATTAATCACAAAAATGGATTAATTTACATTTTAATAGATACACATAGAAGTAAAAATAACAAATATAACAAAATATTATTTTTTAATTCAAGGGAATAAGTTACTATTACTTCTTTGATATCTAATAAAGTTTCGAATATTCGAAGTTTAAGATGCTTTAAAAACTTTGAATATTGATTATTTCTCGATATATGGAGATCGATAGTGGACATCAAGGTTGAGGTTTTTCTCAAAGATATCAGGCTATCATAAATCTCTTGCTATTCTAACGCATGGGACAAGAAACGATTCAGCGAATGGCGAAGACTCGATGTGAAGAAGGCGCATAGCAAAACGAATTTTTTCGGGAGATATCATGGAGGGGTGAACTTGACGGCCAAAGCGATTTTGTCTTCTTAGATGATACCATGTTGCCGCTGTCGATCTACCATTTGTTCACCACTCACTTTTGTGCTTCAAGCTGATCCGGCTGGTAGCGTGACGAAGAGTTAAAACGGTTCCATTATTGGCGCGACTCCTGTAGCGCAATAGCCGTCCTTTGTGACATTTAATTTCATATCGATTCGTTAAACTAATGTTTAATGTTGGATATCAGTAAAATTATTAGTTCTACTTAATAGAAGTACAACTGAACAAGTAAATAATAATTATTATTTAATAATGGATTTAATAATCTTAGATATATATACATAATAAGATATATGTATATTCTGCTTGATTAAGTTCCTGAGATCAATTTTATTGATTATCAATGTGTTTATAAGTTATTTAATTTAGAACACTGTATGGTAATAATAACGGATGTCTGTGAGAATGTGAATCGAATCTTTAAATGAAAATTATCATTGATGGTAATATCCCTTTGTGTGCGATTTTTTTCAAATGATTTTGGCTTTCTGCCATAAACACCTCATTGCGAATAGCGCGCGCAATATTGAATGACAGGAGGTGGAGAAATGATCAAGATGCTAGTGGACTGGATTGTTTCTTGAGATGATCTTTAGCATGTACTGAATAGGCTAGCATAATCCAAAGAAACCTTGTCGTGATTTCATCTCATGCTTATGGACCAATTTGCTGCTCGCAGTTCACAGACTTCTCGTTCTTTCTTACTTCGCTACTTCCCTAGTAAGTAAAACGCGCTTGTTCCTCGCGCTGCCCGTTCACTTGATGCGAGACACTATCTCGTGTTTCTTGATGTTAGCAATATTAGCAGTATTAGCAGTATAGCAGTTTGACAGCAGAAATTCGAATATTGTGATATATGTATATCTGTATTAAGTTCCTGTTCTGCTGAGAGGGCTTACAAATATTAGGTGTAATAAAAAAGAATCCATTATTTTTGCATGAAATTGAATGGAAAAATAATGATTTCTTTTTACTATGCCCAATATAACGTGACAATAAATTGGTAATTAAAACCAAATATACCATTTAAAAGCAGTTTGATGGCAGAAATTAATAAAATATTACGTCATGTTTTTCATAATCATCAATAAAAATACATAGATGAGCTGACAGATGATGGAAAATCCATATGTATTATATGTACGTATAGTTTCTACACTTATTTATTAGAAGAAAGGAAAAGAACAAAAGCTTAATTTTAGAGATACATTAATTACGCTAAGCTAAATGCATGATACAAATATAAAAAAGAATTATTCTTGTATAAGCATAAGTTTTACATTAATAATGTTAATGTAGTTCGGTATAAATGCAATATTTTATTCAAGTAATGTTTTTAAATATATTTATAAATAAATATCTTCTAATTTTTGTACATATACAGTTAACTTGTCATTTCTAATAAATTTTTGGCCAATAAAATAATTTACTCTCATTGAATATAGTAAATTATTATTCTTTCGTTTTTTTCTTTATTAAAGAAGGTCATTCTAGAAGAAATTATCTATTTATCTACTGTAAAAGTATAAGAAGTTAACACAGGCGACGAATCTGTGAACTAGTTACGCGATGTCTCGAGATGATCTTCAGTATCTATCGATCAGGATTACATAGGCTGCAAGAAGTTGGACAATTTACGATATTTGCATCTCTAACAGTTGTGTCAGTTTAGACCTTCATTCAATTATCTTCCTCATTCCTTTATAAAACAATTATTATTAACCATCTTTATTTTATCTCTCCTAAATCTTCTAGTAATCTTGAGTGTCTCAATGTAATTCATTACTTCTCATACGTTTCTGTTCTTTCATGATTGTACATCGTGTTATTGATTCATCAAATATTTATGAGGATCGCCATCGAGGTGCAACATGGGTAAATCAGATTAGAGACGCATACTGTCAAGAAAGTATGAATGTTGAAAATGTCGGAAAGTCGAAAAGCTGGTTAAACGTTCCCTTTGCTTAACTATCAGGGCTTTATCTTCGAAGACTGCATGAATACGGCTTCGATTTGGGATGGCTCGAGGCTTTTTGCAACAGGGTAGTAGAAGCAGGGTTAGCGTTCGTTCAAGGGTGATTCTATTCTATTAACTTCTTCACATAGCATCGTTACAGCAATTAAATGTGTAAGTGTAAATGTATGAGAAACGTAAAAGTTAGAATGTGAAAATGTTGAGTTACCTTAACACAAACCGGAATAAACGGAATATTTCTAATAAGGTTTTACGTATGAAAAAAATGTCAAAATTCTCGTTATATGCTAATGATTGTAGTAATTCTCGTTATATGCTAGTAATGACGATAAATGATTATCTTGAAGCTAATAATAATAAACTTCAACGTATGTTAAAATTCTTATTTCAAGGAAATCAGGGAGTTCAGGAATATATCTTTTGAAATGTGATTGAGAAATAAATGCTGATAAAATAACTTCTTAGAAATACAAATGAATAGATATAACTAATAGATAAAATAGAAATAAATAAAGCTTAAGCAGATATATTTCACAAGTATAAAAAAATACGATCAAACACATTTTTTCTTATCTACATTTTTTTTATCTTTTAAGATATAAAAGTGCATTAGTCGGTTTATTATGAAACAAGTGTTTTAATTAGAAGAGAGATATAGATCATATAATGTCATAATGTCATATCGATGCTATATGTACATCGTGTTGTAGCTTTTGTTGATACAAACGAAGTAAATATAATGGGAATGGAGAGGGAAGAAAAATATTCCATTTGTAATGCGCATACGCGTATCTGTTCACGCCACCCCCATCGTGCTTCCCACGCAGCTGCATCCATCGCACGTGTTTGATGCACACGGATATATGTACATACATACATGAACGCGGCGACAAGGGCGACTAGAACGGGTAGCGCGCTGGCGCCGTCAAGCGTCATCGGCGGAGATCGATAACCCGAGGGAATTGGTGTGCGTGTGCACACCGGCCGATGCGATGGCGGGGATGGAAGGGCGGACGGGAAAAGAATGGCGGAAAAAGGAAGACGGAGATGGGCGGTAAAAAGACATCATAAATCGCTCCTGGCCGTCCCCGCGTCCGACCATCCTCGTTCTCCTCCTCCACCACCGCCTGGTCCACCAACCGAGTCGTTACTCTCTTCCACCCTACAGAATTCGAACGGTTTCCCGCCACCGACCACCTCGCGCGCTATACGGCCCTGGCCATAGTGAGATGGTCGCCTGCTTAAGTGGCTCGCTACGAGTTGCCGTCAAGGCCGCAGACCTCGTCTCCAGGCGTTCGCCGGCCAAAAGTCGTGCTGCGAAAAAGATGCGTCGCAGGTCCCAGGTTTTTAGCGGCTCCTTCCGACGGACGAAGCGTCGCCGGTGCCCGCCACCCTGCCAGGATAACATCCCGCGACGGAGGTGCATCCCTATATTGGAATACCGCGAATGCGCACTCGGGGTGAAGGGGTTTAGTACCCGGGGTGCGCATGCAACCAACCGAAGGTTGTCACCGCGACGCAATGGCGCTGATCCATTGCGTTGCAATGGATGCGCGCGGAATTAGAGGAAGCTGATTGGCCGCTTCCGTCAGCGCGTGCGGCCTTGATAGATAACATGACGACGCGTGTTGACGGCACGTATATAATATCATCTGTAATGAAGGTCTCGAGCTTGGTCTCGAGCATGGTCTGCGGTTGACATCAAACGTAGAAAGATAAAAATAATTAATTGATTTGGATTATTCTTTTGCATTAATTGATAAAAAATCATTGTGTTAGTTATTAAAAGAATTAATTTCTTTGAAATTAATCAATTTTCCATATGAATAAATATGCAAGAAATAGAAATGTTAATATGTATTCTTCTACTTATTTAGATTTTGACATTTTTTTATATTTACATTTATTTTATATTATATACTTAATTTTATGATATTTTATATGTACATTATAATTTTATTTTGAAAATATCTGATATATATTTGTATGTAAATCTAAATTGACGAAAAGATCAAGATGACTAGGTAATGCAATCAAAGAGAAAAGATTTTAAAACAAATATATATATAAGTTGTAAAAAATTATACTGAAATATTCAAGATATTTTTCTCGTAATATTTCATTAACATGCGCATTATCATTATTATGAAAGATAAGAAAGTAGGCATATATGGTGGGTGCATTTTGTTATGCATGATCTATATTTTATCTTCGTAGTTGACAAACTAAACAGGATAAAATGATACATCATGTGTATTATCTGTAAAATGAAACGGTATGTTATATAAAGTTGTTATATAAGCGTAAATTACAGCAATGGCATTGTATAAAATGCTTGTGATATCTTTGGTTTGTTTTCTGTTTCTGCATTAGACTGTACTTGAACTACATATCTCGCTTTCAACAAATATTAAAGATATACCAATCTCACTTTAAGTTTCAAAACTATACACTAGTAGTTCAGTCACAGAAAATAGACCTATAATTGCAATTGTAAGAAAACAGAAAATTGTTGAGATTGTCATGAATAAGTGGATGCTCGACTGAATTTGTATTTTTTTTATCAATACAATTAAAGTGAGAAATTACCGTGACGCCGAGGTATTCGGCGAATAAAACAACATGATGGCGTCTCTGTTAGAGACGAATCAACGTCTCGAGAGGGAATAAAGAGTGAATGGGAATATCGAATCGGAATAGGAATTCCCGATTGGCGTGCGGAGCGGGATGGCATACAGAGTTAGAGGTGACATTTTCCGTTCTGTGACCGCGGAGCGGAGTCACCGCTTGCCGCGGTGATAGTGACAGAACCGAGATCGATAAATTGAATGCGAACCAAGTCGTGCCGTGGCGCGGTCCGATGGGAACTCGACCGGAAACGGAATAGGCCGCTATCAGGCGATGGTAGGTTTTAGGCATCGATTTCCGATGTGCCCCTTACATGAGACGCGCGAGGACAAACACAGCGCATAAGTTAGGAACACGTAAGAGAGTCGGATGCGCTCGAATTTCTTTTTCGCCGCGACCAACAATCGGCGGAAATGCTTTGTATTTATTGGAAAACAAGGGCGGTTCGGTAGCAGGGTAACACGAGGGTATAGGGAGTGATTTTCAGGCACCGCCCCCGTAGGGGGGTAGCACATTTGACGCAGTCAGTTGGTAACCGAAACGCTATGGCGCAGTCATCGACATCAACGGATTGTCTCGTTAGCCCCGACGATCTCGGGCCGGTCCGACATCGCGACAGATGTTTGTACTCCTGTAATCAGAAGGGCTTCCAGTTGGAACTACACGACAAAACCGTCGTTTACATCGCTCATTACATTTCTAATTATAATAATTGAATTGAACGTAATGAGTTATCAAGAGATTATAATTTGTTATTTTATCGTCATTAATTTAAATGTCTAAGAACGTTTCAATCATAAATTTCTGCTTTTATCTAGTCTAATTTTCTTTAGTCGTCTCTTTCTTTCAAAATGTGAATTTGTTTAGGCATAAGAAATATAAAGGTATAATATAAGTATAATCATTTATTCCGTTTATATTATTATGGCATATAGATTTTCAATATTTATCTTTCTAAGATTTAAGATATTTTTTATTAATTATATTAATAGAATTTAAATGTAAATGATAATGTATTTATAATCTGACAATGAAAATAAACTTGCTGCGAATAAATTCATAAGCAATCCTATATTAAAACTTGCATATAAGCAGAGTCGCGACTAGAATGTAGTGAAAGAGAAACTTGCCTCTCAAGGCGTAAAAAAAATTTGAAAGGATACAAAAATAATAATATATGTATAAATTTCTATTTTAATATATAGAAATTATCCGTTATTGAGCTCATTGTACATTAAATAAAAATAAAAAGTATGTATAACATATTTTGATAAAATAATTGACAATTTTGTGGCTATTAAAGCACAAAAAATTTTATTTTTAATGAAAAAAATGCATTCATTGTGAATTTTTACAAAAATTAATATTATTTATATAAATGTAAAATGTATACTATGCAGTCTGATTTTATTGTGCTTTTAATAACCATATTTCATTCATTTACAACACACATGTATGTGTAATCTATATATGTTTATAACGTATATCTGTACATCTATGTGATTATATGTTCCTATTAAATTAATATTTATATAATATATTAATATCACACTAATTAATATTAACTTTTTATTATATTTTACATGCCGTCAAAGAAATATGATTTATTATTAAGGATTGCATTTTTTGTCTTCAGTGTCGAAATATTTTTATTCTAGCTCTGCATATGAGAAGGAAATTTTGATAGAATAATTATTATATTATTAATTTTATGTGTTTTGTAACTATTTGAAAAATATGCGAAATAAATAACTTTATGTGAAAATTATAAATATAACGTGTATAGCAGCTGGGAAGATCAATAAATAATGCACGATTATTACTGCAATATATTGCAAACTCAGTTTTATCAAGGAGATTAACACGCGACAGCGAGGAGGTGGTCTGCGCTCGTTACCGCGATATTAGAGGAGTATCAACATTGCAGGAGTCTATGTTGACTTAATCCGTCGAGTTGAGAGAATTGGTACCGGCTTAGGCTACGGTTTAGTAGTATCGAAGATGCGTAGGTGGAATTCGTTGTGGAACCCACGTGGAAAGCCTCGCCAAACCGAGACGAAGTCATTCATAGGAAGAAATGGGTTAGAACAGACGAGACACTCAAGTATTAGGAGTGTAGGAAGACAATATTGGTTTCTGACTCTCGCCGATATGTCTGTATACATATATCGATGTATGTAATTGTCGCATGTAATTGCAACAGTACAATATTGTTCATAAAAATATATTTTTTTTTTTGCGTACTAAGGATAAATAAAACGTGGAAAAGTCAAGAAGCGAATTCTTGACATTTGATAATATATTTATTTTATTATATTTACTTATGTCTGTAATAATCTCTCCTTTTTTTAATAATATATAGATACAACAAATTGATAATATTTATAAATAATAACAAATTTGTTTTTAAACATTAAAAGAGATTAAATGTATGTAAAACCCAAATGTTGAATCACGTACAAATTGTTCTTTACACATATATTTAAAAATAATTTGAAAATAATTTTACTAAAATATTTGCAACATCATTATCTGTATCTGTAAAATAGCAATATTATAGCATTTCTTTTAAATTTGCAAGTTGCAAGATAAATAGAACGATGAAATAATTGTCAATTGAGAGAAGAGGCTATCTTGCAAAATTACAAGCGAAACGCGCGCGAATTGCTTTTCCGCGCGATTGTCAAAATGTTTTTTAATTGCCATTACAACATATGAGAAGTTGCAACAATTTGCTGTAAACAAGCGATAGTTTGCAATTACACAGGAAAACAGAAGCTGCAACGAAGGCGCATTGGCGAAAAGCCGGTCGCGTTACATTTGTAAACGGAACTCGATGCGCGACATAGTAACCTGGTACACGATGCGACATTTTGTGTTAAAAAAACGCGACCTCCGGCCATCGGTGAATTTCTATCGACTTACAAATCAATCGACTGACAAACAACCATGTTCTTATTGTGAAATAAGTGTCCGCAATGAAACTAGTTGATTTAAAATTAAATATAAAATTATCTTATTTATTCATTATATTTATTATCTATTTTGTTTTTGTTTAATTGCATCTTGATTTATAACTATTTATAACTATTTCTTAAATTAGTATAGCAATATTTTGATTAAGGAAATTAATTAACTTAATCTATAGCGATCAAAGAACTTGTCATTAAAATTAAGATAAAGGATTCTAAAACTTGCTTAAAATATAAAATTGTTATTTAAAAGTAACAATATAATATTATTTATTTTATCCTTAAGAAAAATTTATTCTTTTTGTGAAATACATATGTTAGTGTTACATGTTTTCTTAAATTTGAGTACTATGCCTTTTTAGTATTACGTCATTTCATGACATTATCGTCGGGGAATTATGAGTTAATTAGATGACAAAGAGATCTTTACTGATTAATATACTTACACAAGTGTTGATTTGCACATGCTAGAATATATTCTGGCACTTCCTTATAAATTCATAATGCATTTACGTTGCACCGGTACAAGTCATTCATCTTACTCCCACCGACGAGCTAACCATTTTTTGTTTACAGATATTGGATAAGTGACAGCGCGACGTAGCAGGGCCGTATGAAAGCACAGGGAGATCGCACATCTCGGACAGAAGGAGGAGCGTGCTCCAATGTCGTTCGAGCAAGAGTGGGGACATTAATTAGGGTGGAACAATAGAGAACGAGAATTTTTACCAGGGTCGCATAGCGTATAGAAGGTAGAAGTGTGGGAGTAGTATCGTCGTCGACACTGGGGCCCAGTGAAACCGTCGAGTCTCGGCGAGAGAAACATATCTTGTTTCTTTCATGTTAAAAAAAAAAAAAACATGGATCTATAAAAGAGACAAGCAGATTTATTCAAAATTCGATACAATTGATTGTTCCTACTTTTAGTTTTTTAAATTTAAGCTAAGAATATATTGATGCACGTTTACGACATTTCGTCTCTATCGCAAGAAACTTTAATTCTTTAATAAATCTAGGGCAAATCTTTTTCTGTATGTGTATATATATTTTTTAATTTATTGGAGAATGTAATAAAAAGGTTTAATTATAATTAGTCATCAAATGTAATATTTCTAATAGTTAATGTAAAGAGTTTACGATTATGGATTTACGTACTGATTGCAAGATTCTTTCACGATTGATTCTCAATTAAAGTCGCGACATAAGAATTCGAATATAACAAAACTTGGCAAACGTGAAAACACGACGAGACAGTAATGTAGATTATGTAAGATTTACAAGCGTGTCCGTGCAGGTTAACAACATTGTTTGATACAGAGTGCTCGTGTAATTTATCGCTTCATTCGCGACTTTCATACATTGAGTCTTCTAATAGTAATTTACGTAAGCAATTACGTAAGCAACGTTGTAGCTCGTTCGCCTACGCAAAGTCTCTACCATGCGAAATATTACTTAATGCATTATTTGTTGATCTTCTTGTAGCGAATGCACTATTTTTTGACACTCCACACATGCGTTTCATAAGAATCAAGGTAAAACAGAAGAAAATGGACTTTGGCCTTTCACAAAAATAGAATATGGCCCCAATTTTAACTATATTGATTCAAAGATATTTCGAGAATTCACGTGTAGTAAATTTCAGTTTTACTATGATCTCTTCAGAATTTCAGAAAAAATAGTAATACTCTAGTTATACAAAAATAGTAATACTCTAGTTATACATATTAGAATATTTAATTTGTCTGTGATGGAAGCTTCTCGAATATTTAAACGCAGATGTTTCTACGATGTCAATCGGAGATAAGATAAAATATAAGATAATTTATATTCTATTTACTTATAAGTGAATTTAAAAGGTGTTTGAGATCTCTTTGTTTTACGAGCAAGGATATCGATATAAAGGGTATAAAGGGCCTGGGGGACGATGCGTGGCCTTACCAAGGCATCAGCCCCTACAGGGAGTGTTCGAAGGGCCCGAGGATTCCTCCTCGTCGTATGCAGCAGCGAGCATCGCGCATGCATACCATGGTGACGTGTATATAGGCACATACGAACGTACGCACGCAGGCACGCGTGTTGCCCCATAGGCTTAACACGCTCGCGCGAAAACTGCTTCGCTTTACGCACTACTGCGCGTACATCGGTTATCGGGAAAGCATGATCTTGCCTTGCTCCTTTAGCTCCTCCTTTACTCCTTTTTGGGCCGAGGCCGAAGCCTGACTGCGGTCCAACTGTGCACGGGACGCATAAACATCCAGCATCCTCGAGAAACTTTGCGTCCGTAGTCGGAGCATATGGAAATCCAATCGGTGCTGAGAACGTAACATTTCAGTCTGATCTGATTTGTGACTTACATCGAGTCTGTTGAAAACAATGAATTTGCAATAAACTAAAATAGATAATAAAACGATCGTCTATATTTTATAACTGGCCATTATTCAAACAGGCAAAAGGAATTTATTTATTGTGGGGGAAGGTTAGAGAATTTTTTAAATTGATTATTTAACTATATACTCGTTTTGGAATAAATTCTCAACAGAGTTGAGTATCGTGAAATTTGTTAAATTCGTTGTGCCATTAAGCCTATGATTTTAAGCAAGAAAAACTCGAATTAAATAGAATAATATAAGAAAGTAATAATTTATTAGCAGGAATTATTTTAGAAAACTGATTAATAAAAAAAGATTTTAATGTATATATAAAAGCTTTTAATGTGTATTGTTATTATTATTAATTACAACAACGCTTTTTTTGTGCTTGAAATACGTGTCTACTGAAGTTGTTATTCCTGTATGTGTGTTTGTATGTGTGTGTGTGTGTGTGTGTGTGTGTGTGTGTGTGTGTGTGTGCGCGTGTGCGTGCGTGTGGAGTTTTATTAGGATTGGATAAATTAGTTTTTTCTATTAACTAAGTTAAGTTAAAGTGATGGCTTATAAAATTATCTTACAAGGAATTTGTCACAATTGTCTGGAATCTATTTAAATCTCCTTAAAATATATCATCATTAAATACAAAAATCTAAGAGATACACATTTTTTTAAATATCAGACTTGACCTCAGATTTAAGAGATGAAATAACTTCTCAAAGCTAACATTTACATTTGATTCCTATAAATTATCAGAACGGTAAAATATACAGAAAAATGTTTTAGATAAAACTTTTATTTTAATTTTTTTATATATTTTATAACTGTGTATTTAGATTTTTCAAAAATTTAATATTTTATAAATATTCTTATTTATATTTATTTTAAGGGATTGTTTCATCTCTTAAATTTTACGTCAATATAAAAAATATGTGTCTTTTAGATTTTTTTGTTAAACAACACATTTCAAAGAGAATCAAATTAATTCCGAATAATTACGACTCCTTGATAGTTACGTTAAAAGTTACAAATAAACAAATAAGTTAATTTAAAAAAATATTATATATGTATATTAAATTAAAATATAATTTTTTGAAATAAGATTACTTAAATAAAAGATTATAATATAGGTTATTGAATGAATTTAGAAAATTACAAATAAATTAGGTAGTGATAATTATTGGATATAATTATCATAAAAGAATATCTTGCATATTATTTAAATAAAATGTTAATTAACAAAACAGTGCTCTTAAATAAACTTCTTTTCTCCTTTTTGGAAACTTATGGGAAATATGTTTATGCATGTTCATTCTGATTGTTGAAACTTTTCAATTGTTTAATGTTTAAAATTTTATAGAAAAAAAATTGGTGTTGAAAGAAATTTTTTCACAAAAAATTTTAACTTAGAAAAATTTAAATAAGTTATAATTAATGTGTTAAAAAAACAAGTTAAAATTAAAAATTAATTTATTTGAAATTAATTAAGTTAAAAATTCTTAACTTTTTAACTTTATTATTCAACTTTTAACTATTTACTATTCAACCTTGACTTTTACATACACTGTCATTGCACGTGCGCGACGTATTACGTCATCGTATGCGCACACGCATTATTAGGGTTGCAGGATGTGTTACGCTTCCTTCTACCATATCTGACATCTGATTCACATATGTTAATTATGTACGTGGATTATACGCGCGAAGCGATTCCGTTCGTTCATGCGGCACGTCACGTCGCGTCGCAGGCACGTTCGCAATAATAATACTTGGTAAATGCTGAAGTGCTGAACAAAGAAAAAACATGCAGAGCAACAGGAGAACACGAGACGCGAGGGGTTAAACGACATAGGCCTATATATGATGCGGACGTTTCTTTCGTTGACCCTATTAGGGGATAATGGGTCAACTTTTGATGGTTGAAATGTGTATCGATATAATGGAATTCAGCGATGCGAAAGATTCATATTCAAGTTGAATTATAATGTATTCCAATTTCTTCTCTTTTGTTAAGATCTTAGTTAAAAAAACTATTTCAAATTTTGTTGATTAAAAATATGTAACAATATAATTGTATTTAAAGTATTCAAAATTTTACATATTTTTATTTTTTCTTAATGTTATTGATTATTTTTTCTTTATTTTATGATATTCACAGATGTGAGTCACTTTAATTTCTATCAAAGCTAATTTCAGTTATTTAAGTTTTTTTTGAAAAAATTACTTTTATTGTTTTACATATTTCTAATTTAATTACAAGCAATTAATTGAAGAAGAAAAGTAATTTACAAATACATGTTTCATTGTATCGATATATGTAAAGATAAACCAACAGAATAACCAACGAAATTATTATTGCTTTCTTCTAATCATTAAACTTTTCATTTGAATTATTTCTTGCAATAATAAATTTATTTTGTGAGAGAATAATTGTAGATAAATTTGAAAATTAAAGAAACATTATTTTAAAAATAAAGAGCATATATATATAATATATATATATATATATATATATATATATATATATATATATATATATANATNAACTACGTA
>NW_012130092.1:1430394-1440689 GCF_000143395.1 Atta cephalotes
TATTCTTCTTTCTTTCTTCTNTATATATAAATAATATATATATAATATATAATAATATATATATATATATATATATATATATATATATATCAAAAGTTAAAGAAAATTGATATTTTTATTTTCAATCAACTACAACTTAGAAGTTGTATCATATTTACGAAGGAAAGGCTTGAATTTACAATTAAAGAGTTTAATCTTTAAGTCATTTTTAAAAAAATAAAAGTTAAAAATTGATATAAATTTAATTCATTTAACTATAAAATCTATTTAAAGTTTTTTTTTTTTAAGAATGGATTAAAATATTGTTTCAACTGATAAAATATAGATAAGAGCACTTTTGCAACTGATATCGATCCCATATCTTTTGCATGTTAAATAAGCTCACGCTATGCGAGCGTTCTACCATCTAACGAGAGAAAGCTGGAAGTGTAATTTATTGCAAAAGATAGTCCTTTGTATTTATATTAAAAATTCCAAACTTTAGCTTCACATAACATTTTTTCAAAAAATAACAAAATGTTAAAATATAAAAATTTTTAAGTCATTGTATTAATTAATCATTTGGTAAAATGATTAAGCTTAAGGAAAGAAGAAAAAAAATTAAGTATTACAATGTTTTAAATTAATGAATTTTTTCCCGATACATAGATGATATAAATATAATTAGAATTGATGTGTTTTTATTATCATCTTGACAATACAGCAGACAGCAATTTTGTATAATGGATTTATATTATTCTGAACTATATTATATAAGTTTTGTATTGGATAAAAGTTGATTGGTCCTGAAATATTGTAATATTTAATTTTTTTTCTCTTTTATTTGAGATTTATTATTCTGTAAAATGATTAATCGATCTTTGATATTAACATTTTTATATTTATTGTTTATTTAAAAAAAAACTAAGAGATATTTGAAGCTAGAAAGGCTTGGAATTCTTAATTACCACGAAGGAAACCACGAAGGATTATCTTTTGCAACAAATTGCATTTAAAAATCGTGTTTTCACTTTTGCTCTTTTGTGAGCTATAACGCTTTCAAAAAGCAATATCTTCGGAATGTCAAAATCTTAGAATTGCATCGACATGTGTGATTATTATTATAAATTAAAATGATTGTCAAATAGTAGTAGTAATGGGGGAGATAGATGGGATACCAATCTTTACATGTCTAAGACTAATCAGTTGTAGTCAAAGGCCGGTATTCATAATCGGATCTTATATATTTGAAACCATTTTAAATATAATTTTAGATGTCATGAACCAATCAGAGAGTCGCATTAGCATCTTAAGACATTACTTAGGACAGTCTTAAAATAAGGACGAACTATAAATACCGCCCAAAAAGTTCCTCTATGACTCTCGTTAAATAAGTACAGATTATGAAATTTTTTCGAATGTATACAAGATGAGGGATTTAAATGACTTGTCAGTTATGAATCCGTCGTTTTTACATGGAGTCACATCTTTAAACTGTCAAATATAAAACAAATATTTATTCAATTGTGTAAACGATCTAATTACTGGGGTTGTATAACTGCGATATATAGTAAATATATTAATTTTATTAAAATAAAATGTTTTATTTTCAATTTTTGTTGTACTATACCTTGCTCTATAATATCTATCGATGACGTCATTAACAATTGTAATTATTTATAGTATTTTGTGAAAATCTCTTAAAAGCTTTTAAAAAGTTGGAAAATTGACATTTTATTAATAATGAGTTATCTAAAAATTTAATTTTCTATTTAATTTTACAAAAATTGGATTAAAAAAATTTACACTCGAGAGCAAGTCTTATTGCACTAATTGAAATTCTAATAAATTCAACTAGAAAAGTATTTTAAATAAACAAATTTGATACTTATAGTTAAAGCTATTAAACATTCTAGTTGAGATAACCAGGAATTTAATTATAATAAATATTTTAAATTTTATAAAGTTTGAAATTAAGATTTTTCAAAGGAAGCATTGGAAAATCAAGTGCTTTTTAATTTTTTAATATTTCTCAAATTTCCATGCTTGAATGAATGAAAAGATCGAATATACGTAATGCTGACAAATAACATGAATTTCATTATTGTAAAGCTATTAAAACAATATAATGTTATATAGAATTTAATTCAATATTTTTTACTCTATATATCATAAACGTAGATGGGAGAAAACGGAAGCGGAAAGTGGAAACCGTTCGATCAGGTTTGCAGTTAGTCGATTTTGCATTGATCGCCGATAGTTGGTCATCGTTTCGCGGCGTACACGTTCGGCGGCACCGAATCCCGCGATAACCATAAGCACGTCCGACATGTGGATACGTTCATTCATTGGATTCCGAGCGAGATAGCTTTACGGAGCGAAAAGAGACAAAAGTACCGTTGCGATTGCGAGAAACGGAGACGAGGAAAGCCGAAAGGAGGGAGAGAGTGAGAGGTCCTGCCAACCTCCATCGCAGTATGGTAGCCTGCTACATCAGGCAGCCTCTTTTCCGATAATTTGCCACTCATTAACATAAAACCGGACCACATGACGAATAGAAACGAATGTCGAACGATAGAGAACGCATTTATGAGAAGGACGAGCATGGGTGCCTCTTCTTACTGCCGGACGAAGAAGATATAAATGATCTGCGCGTTGTAAAAGGAATACAGAATTATGCGAATAATAGAGTTAAGAATAACACGGCTTATAATGAAAATGTATATATTTCTACCACAAATCGTATTATTTTTACATCTTTTTGTTGTTTAGCTAATTTATATGCTTCTTTTACAATGTGTTGTAAGAAACAGTTATAATCAATAATTTAGCAACAAATATTCAGACTAATAACTGCAGAATTACAATTACAGTAAAGTCACTATGCGCTAGCCATGCAAAGTTAATAATTACGAATGAAATTAATTTCAAAGATCTCTTAATAAATAAAATAAGTGTGATACGTTGTCATTGCTGCATTCTGTTTATGATTTGCTTTATCAATATTAGTTAAATTTATCGTTAGTTATGTTCTATTTCTTTTCTAAAGAAGAAAAAATATATTGATTAGATTTATAAATTATAATATAAACTAGTTATAGAATGTCAATATATCCTTGAATTGTCATTACGGCGTATAACGTATTGTGTTTGCACAAGGTCTCCACGCTATTTGTTATCATTCATTCGTAACGAGACTTAAAGAAGTACATATGGTAGATAGCGGAACATTATCTGTCTTTCAAAGTGGAATAATTGTTTTAAATAGTTAAAATTACCTAGCCCACGATTAATTAATCTTCAAAATTAATGAATTGCAAACGTATCGAAATAGTGTACATATCTAAAATATGATCCTATGTAGTCTAATTATCAATATGACTTTCTCATTTTGCAAGCATAAATTACAAGATGAATTCAACAAATAGCACTAATAATATTAAAAGCTGCTATATATGAAATTAGCAAAATTAAATGTAAAAGCACATAAATTTAAATATTTAAATATTCTTTACAACATGTTTATATTTTCGTCACAAAGTGTTTTATATGATACGCTATTTTTCTTTAAAATCTTTACTGCACTAATATAAATTTGAAAATATCTTAAATATATTTTTTTTATATTTTGCAGAAATATTTCTTCTTCTGAAACCGACTATTAGTTTTCGATTTTTTTGGACTCAGCAAAAAATAAAAAAAATTGCTTAGGTAAACCATATAAAGTCCAGTTACTTGGTACGTATATTTATTTTGTAAGTATATATATTTGTTAAGGTAATGACTCACTGTACGTATGCAATATTGAATTTTAATTGTATGTACTACTCAACAAAAAATAGAGAACATTTTAGAACACGCTCAAAATTGCAATATTCAGAATAACTCGATGAAAAATTATCGTAGACAAAAAATCAAAAA
Source organism: Atta cephalotes (assembly GCF_000143395.1). Taxonomy (NCBI): domain Eukaryota; kingdom Metazoa; phylum Arthropoda; class Insecta; order Hymenoptera; family Formicidae; genus Atta; species Atta cephalotes. The sequence continues at coordinate 1,434,295 of NW_012130092.1, forward strand.
AGCATTTAAAAACTTGAAATCTCTACTTTCGAAATCGGTAATTGATATTTCAACTAACTGATTCTTTATGGAGATATACGGATACAAATGAATATCCGTCAAATCTGAAAAATTTCAAACTTTACGAAGATCTATGACGTGAAATAAAATTCACACAAAAATGCGGTTTACGGTAGTTGTACGAAAGAGTGAATCTTTACCTTCAATTTGCTTTATTGAGTATTGTACGATTTTTTTCACTGAGTTATTGAACGTTGAAGCAAAAATGACCATTTTTATTGCCGATCATTTTCAAATTTCTTGTTATTATAGAAACGACACAGTGTGGAATAAATCGACTTTGTCACGTAATGTTGTGACGCTTTTAATTATTAAATATATTTTATTAAATATATGTTAATAATTATTATTAATTTCTTAAATTATATTTTAATATTTATCAACTGCATAACGTAAAAATTTAATTTATTATAAAATGCGTAATTCGTGAGGCTTATTTAATTGAAATTTGTTATACAGAGCATTCAGCCGTGTGGCTGTATTTTTGGATTGCATTCCGTGAATTTTTACATTCAATTTTAACTCGCGCATTTATTCAATCACCCAAAAATGCGAGTGTTGAAAATGTTGCGTACAAAATGTGATTGACGTATTTTGGTAATTAGTACGTGAGTGACTGAAGTTAATCGTAAATGTCGTTTTGTGTGAGTATTATAAATGAGCAGCAACAAAGGAGGAATCAGAAGCAAAGGAGACATCGTATTAATAAGTTAAATTATTATTAAAATAAAAAAAATTGGATAGTATAAGATAATTTGCATTTTCTCAATAACATGTATACATATAGTTAACAGACGTTGTAAACACGTCCAAAACACAAAAGGTTTGTTTTTTCTTTTTCCACTAGGCTACATTAGAACTCTCTTTTTTGTTTTCGCCGAATATCAAATATATATCTATCACTTTTGAAGTGTATAGTTCAGCACAGAAAATAGCCTTAATATAAGTATAGTAAGGCTTAAGAAATTGATCACAATCGAATGTGAGAAGAATAATTAACTGTGATTAGTTGTTGTTGGCTTAAGACTTACTACATCTATTATGTTTCGGAACTAAAAATATCTTTTAGACATACGTGTCGAGTTACTTTCTTTTCTTTCTTAAATATTTAAACTAAAAGACCATAAGTTAGATATTTCGGGTCTGAAGTACGGAATTCACAAATTCACAAATATAATTTAGCAGTGCTTGAAAGCGGCGAAACTATCGATCTTTATCTTTTGCATCTATGAGAGGAATCTCTGGTACGCCGACTACGCATAGTTGGCTCGAGTTTGCAGCTCGCTCGTAGTAACTGTAGTTGTTTAAGTGAGCACTATCGTATTTGGGAGCGAAGTATTTGCACGCATAAACAGGTTCTGTCGAATTGCCGAGACGAAATCGTTACTTCGCGATCGGAAGTATCCGGAAGTATCGACGATCTCATCAATTTCCGCCCCAACTTGCACTGCATCGCTCGCGCTCTTCTCCAAATCAATTGAGACGAAACTTTGTACGACCGCGTTCGTCTAATGGAAACCGTAAAAAGAAAACTTCATGAAGAAGAAAAAATCGTGACAGGAACGACGCTTGATCTCTTTTGTCTGGCTTGAATTTAGTTAAATATAATACACGATTATAATAGTTAATTCAACTAGGCAGAAGCTAAATACAGTCTGTTTATTGTAACATAAAGCAGTTACTGTGTAGCTTTAATCGTATTTAAAATGGTTAGATCATTGATAAGCCAAGATTCCGTCAGCATGACAGCTTGACTTGATCTGTTCTTGAAGCAGAAATTATGTAAAAGACATTTTTATTTAGAGACAATTAATTACACAATTTTTATGGACTGTTCATTGATGCGAGTAATTGTTCTGTTTGCGATAAATGATGGAAAAAGTTGGGTGATTTACGGCTCGATAATTTTCGACGACTAAACTTCAAGCGCTGGTGGCATGACCGCAAAGTTCTGTTATTTATAGGCCAACCTGAGTTCTCTTCTGGGGTGCGTTCACCGCGATCGCAGCCAGATTCCAGCGTTTATTATGTTACGAGACGCGTGGTGCTATGTTGTGTGAAGAAATTCGCGCGACTGAATATGTTCACGCACGTGGGCCGCGTATCGACGCCGAAATTAAATTTTTGGATACCGTTCTGAATGTGATATCCGATATTTCGATTTGAATTTCACCATCGAAATTATCGCCACCAGAGTTATTTGTAATTTTAACATCGCGTTATACTGTTAGCTTTTCACGATTTTAAAAAAATATTTTTCAAACCATGTAAAAATTCATTTCTACATAATATAAGGTGTACTATTATATTTTATATTATATACAATATAAGCTTATATATACAATATAAGCTTTTTATTGACAGTAGCAAAGAATTATACTTACACGGAAAACAGTTTTTGATGAAATATTCAATCCTTTTTAGAAATTTTATCATCGATGTATCACGGTTTATTTAAAAACGCAAATTTTGGCAATGACGTGGAAGATGACGTATCCATGCTTCAGTGAAAAAGTTTTTTCTAGATAGATGACGATGAGATGTATAAATATACACTAGTGACGGGATAAATACACAGTAACATTTTTATTTTAACAAGTTTACATTTATACCGATATATGTAGTCTAATTTTTATTCATAGAATATTTGTTTAACAATTACGGATGTTACATTAGAATATGATTAGGATTGAACTTTATATATTAATTCTAAATTTTATGTATTTCTCAAAGTTATAAGTTTTATGTATTATGATAGATTAACTAATCCATAAGATTTCAATCAAAAATCTATATCTTTGATGAAACCTACACCTTTCTAGAAAGTCTCTGTTTTTTTTATGTCTAATATTCAAAAAGTTATAGTACGTAATTTTTACATAATTAAAAAGATTTATTTTTTGAAAATCTTAATCGTAGATTTTATATATAAATGCATCAAATCTTATTATGTATGTGACTGTTTTATTATGAAATCACAAAATAGATTGCTTTCAAAAACTTTGAAGAAAGCTTGTAATCTATATTTCAATTGTTAAGCTTATAGCCTATATTTTGATTTTGAAAATCAGAATAATTAGATTCTTCATGTGTGCTGTATACGCTATGTATCTTTTCTCATATTATTGAAAGAAAAGAAAAAAAAAGTTTTACCTCTCGTGATGTAAAAGAGATTGAAGGAAAAAAAAATATATATATGCATCTATTAAAAATGACATCCTGATAAATATTTTAATAACAAAAAAGTTGTACATGCAAAAGTTGTAGAGCTTTTATCATTTTTGTATTTAGTGAGCAAAAAAAAAATAATTAAGAATTTATTTGGTTCAAATTATCAAAACAAATTTCATTTGTTGAGTGTTATTCATATTAATGCAACGATAGTAAATTATGCACATGACGTTAGTGTTACGTGAAACCAGATATAATAAAACAATAGTAGCGTTGAACGACGTCATAAAATGTTATTATGTTCGGCCTGAAGAGATGTTAGGGAGTGTTATAGTCATTTATGACACTCACAGTAGATGCGACATTGAACTTAACTCGTTAATAACTTCCGGTCATGATTGAAACGAAACGCAAGTATATTGTGTTACAAAACAGCTAATGTGTTAATAAAGCTTGTAATTCATTTTTGTTAAAAATTGCAAAATGTATGTATATTATGTGTTATATTGTTTTAAAAATTCAAACTCACAGAAATTCCAAAAATATAGGGATCTTTTAAAAGTAGAAAATTTAAATTTTAAAAACCTTTTATTAAATTTAAATTTCGTTCATTTTTAACGAAATTATATCTGCTTGAATTTTGAAGTTTGTAGCGATACGAATTTTTGATCAGACCCAATATATTATTGATAATTTAAATTTCTTATTAGAGTACAATAATCAAAATTGTTAATATTAGAAAGATGTTTGATTAAAAAAAATAGAATGTACAATAATATATCTATATAAAATTAATTAGTTTATTTAGTAATATAATAAGAAATTATTATTTTTTTATACGATACACAGTATAATTGTTTTGATACATATATTAATAAAGATTTTTTACTTCGGCTTATACTGTCGCATAAAAATAATTATTTTTATGTTTCATATAGATTGAAATAACTTTGAAGAGACGAAGGGATTATTTAATAGATTTGCGAGACTGTTTCATGGACATTTCTTGTTATAATTCGTAACGCGTTAAATTTTTCTAGATTATTATTACGAAGGGTGGATCTATAATATTAAATGATCTGAAATATTTGTACGAGGTCAAGCGGTCAAGTAATGCTTATTACAAGGTGATCAGTTACAAAATTTTATTCTCTTTGAAAAATTTTATTAACAAAAATGAGCAAAATTATTAAGATATAATTGTGCCAATTTTGAAACATGAAATATGTATTATGCCTCCGTTTTCTTGCGATTTTACACATGTCTGCTTAACAAATATTTTCGTTGGCGTAGCACTGCATATTTACCTAAATTAACCTATCAATAACACTTTCAAAAGAAGTTTTAACTTCTAAATTTGTTCAAATGTCCCAAAATTGATCAGCAATTTTTTACGATATCGAGTAATAACAATTGAATGTCCAGTAGTATTTAGCTTTGTTTTATTCATTTATTTTTATGTAACAAGTGATTTAAACGTAATTTAGAAAAAAAATTTAATTTAGAAAGAGAAATTAATTAATTAATTTGAATTGTTGATGTAACATTATAAATTATTAATGGGAACTCACCTAGAACGCAAGACGTAAGAAGAATTCGGAAGACAAACCTCTTCATGGTACGAAAGTCTTCGATAGCGCCAATGCGTAAGTTTTGATTTCAGCAACGCGCTGAATTGAGATAAGAAGAGCAACGCGATTTATATCAAAAACACGCGTTTCTTATCTATATTTAGATCGCACTTCACTAATAGGGCCGGTTGTACTGAGAAAGAGCGATACTAGAGAACAGTGAAGACTGTTTGCTGTGGTACTTTTCTGGACTCGTTATCAGCTGTATCGCGATACCATGAAATCGAGGACCAATTTGAGGGCCAAAATCACAGGCAATTCTTAATGCAGCAATTTATTAATTCTCTTTTTTTCCACAATATTTATTTTTAAATTAAACTGCATTATTAATAATTTCCATCGATTTATCAATTTTTTGCGAAATTGGCATAAAAAGAGTTGAGAAGTTACTTCGTGAAATATTTTTGAATGTGAAAGATTTTGATAATAATAAAAAAATCAAATTGATACGAAACAATGAATTCAGAAACATTCGCGACTAGACATTATCCATGCCACGATTATCGGTGTAAACGTTGTCGAAGCGATGCGCGACACGAGGGAGACTGATCGCGCACAACTCTAATTTTCTGTCTCTTCCTCCTCCTCATTTCTTCATGCTAGACCGCCTTCTACAGCTGCAGAGGTGGTAGTGTCTCCTTGAAAATTCATAGTATTTTTTCGTAGGATTATGACATAAAAATATATTACTGGCAAGAGGATAATAAAATATATCTCTCAGAAATAAAGAGATGAAATAAAAGATTCACAAATTTTATGATTGTTGTAATAATTAATTAAATTCCAATTTTATATTTTTATTTTTTTGTTTACACTATGTATAGTTGCTGTCATACATTTATTGAAGAAATAAAAAATTTTATAGATTGCACAGCAATAAAGCAAAATTATTATAATGTGCATTATCAAATAGAGACCTTTAATTTAATAAAGGATATTTAAATTATTAACTAGTATAATTATGATTAATTCATGATTAGGAATGTTTTAAATAATTCTTAAGTACAATTTGAAATTAATCAGAAAGTAAAATTACTCGTAATTTATAGGCGATTTTAGATTTTCTGATTGTGTATATGTGATCATATGCTTAATAAAAACCTGCTTAAAAGACATTATTATAAGAATTCGTTAAATGCAATAGTAATTTATTTAAAATTGTCAAATCTTGATTTAACATTGCTATAATTATCATAATTACAATAATAATTTAATTTATTATATTTTATTTTATTATAATATTATGTATTTTATTTCAAAATAAAATTTATGAAATTTTTATATTATGCTTATAAAACATTGAACATATCGATCGCTAATTATTATTCATTCTAAAAATTGGAATAAAATTGGATTCTGAAATTGGAAGAATGGAAATTGACAGTATTATAGGAATATAACGTATTATCAATATTTATTTATTTCACTGATCATGACAAAGTAATAATTACGTAAAGCTGTTAAAAGTAAAACCCCGTTATCACTAGATTGTATATTATATTTACAAGTATAGTTATATCTGACAAAACTTTT
>NW_012130092.1:1442597-1443747 GCF_000143395.1 Atta cephalotes
ATTTCTCTTGTTATCATTCAAATAAACAAATTGTAAGCGCCATCACTGCCACAAGAAAAGATTATTGTACCCAAAACCCCGTTCAGTGAAGTAGTCCAAGTAAAATACTCTAGTAACAATAAATTATTAAATATCTATTCACAAATGTATAGGCTATTATTATTACTATCATCATCATCGCCGGACACTGCCATTCTCGCTATCATTCTCGATGTCATTATCACTATTTTTATATACACACCATCTACGGTTACTGTATCTGTGTGTTATTAATGTGGGGACCGGAAGTTTGAGAGATTTCATGGTGAAATTTTAAGAATTGAATTTTAAGAAAACGTATTGAGACGATAGTCACTGTGGGTGAACATCATTATGAATAACTATCGAAGTTCACCATAAAATCTAATTGTTAACAATTCATTTTAGTTATTATCAATAAATGATTATCTATAATACCAAATAAACCTTGTGTTACAAAATTTTCTCTATGACTCTCTTCTCGGATAGAGATATCATATATTTATTTGTGAATCATTTCGAGTGAGTTACACCAATAGTTAACTAGTCATCTATAATAGTCAGTATAAAAAAATAAGTTTAAGCATAAAATGTAAAATATATTACTATTTTAAACAAATGTCATTTAATTATAGATCCTTCCTAGATTACATTGTTAATTACAATAATAAAATAAAGATTTCAACAATTAATGTTGATTATTGGTGTAACACTTCTCTTAATATAAATGTTTGATAAAATGGTATTGACATCTAACAAATATCATGGATAGAACCTCTTGGAGGTCGACGCAGTCTGACATAAAAAACGAAAATAATATGATTATTATCAACTGTCACGCTTTAAAATTCAATATATAATCACGCATCTAACCATTTCGCTTCATTCGAATGCGTAAGAGTGAATGGTTACGCGGCTTGTGCGCGTGTATGTATCTCATAATATAAATCTTCCTATTTGTTTGTCTGTCTAGCTGTGTTTGTTTGTTTGTATGTGTGTGTGTGTGTGTGTGTGTGTGTGTGTGTGTGTGTGTGTGTGTGTGTGTGTGTGTGTGTGTGTGTGTGTGTGTGTGTGTGTGTGTGTGTGTGTGTGTGTGTGTGTGTGTGTGTGTGTGTGTGTGTGTGTGTGTGTG
>NW_012130092.1:1445878-1456451 GCF_000143395.1 Atta cephalotes
GTGTTGTGTGTTGTGTGTGTGTGTGTGTGTGTGTGTGTGTGTGTGTGTGTGTGTGTGTGTGTGTGTGTGTGTGTGTGTGTGTGTGTGTGTGTGTGTGTGTGTGTGTGTGTGTGTGTGTGTGTGTGTGTGTGTGTGTGTGTGTGTGTGTGTATATGTATTTTCTATTTTGCATTTGAAGATGATGTTTCGAAGTCTCGCCTTTGGAACTTCATCTTACCGGAAAACTGTCGCGCGACAGCTCTGCACTATGTATACATTAAGTAACTTTCCGGCCATTCTCATCATCGATAAGTGCGATGCTGATTATTCGGAAATTCAATAAGAGACATCATCAGGGTCAAATTTACTGAAGAAAAATGTTTTACAAAACAAAAAGCTCATTCACGAGATGAAATTGTAAAAAGTCAGAGTCTCTTTGCGATTACTAGTCACGATTGATATTACTGAAAAGAAGTTCCTTTAACTGTAATTACAATTGTAAGTCCGATCCTGAACACGAAAATGCGTGTCTTTGAGATATATGCTACTGTTTGTATATAATTGTTTCTCGTTGGATATTGCAAAATCCAATTTGGACGAATCAATTCTTACAATCGGTATAAGCGCTATACAATTATATGGTGTTTCTTCTACAATCCCATTCGATATCTCGCACTCTTCGTATAGAATATGACTTTCTTGTAATCTTTATATACACGTCTCTACCTTTCATTATAGACTTTGCTAGTTAATTGTCTGCTAGTTAACTGTTTTACTACGATATTCGACTGACTTGCAATGATGATCGCCGTCATTGCAAACGCGCGATCGCATTCGTACATTCGGTCTACACATTTTTCAGATTTCCTTTTTATTTCATTCTACTTCGATTAGCACACCATACAAAAAGCACGCACGCTCGCACCGCAATCGTGAGAATGACAGTTTGGTTTGTATACTTTCTCCTTTCTTCCTTTGTTAAAAAATTCAGGAAGTTGGGAGAGATTGGACTCGATAGCAAAATTGTGGATAGTCAAAATCTTTTTGAGGAATATCGATAAAAAACGGGGAAAGAGACGCGTTAAGCGTTAGTATTATAAAACGTTGTATGGGACGTTTTTTTAAACGATGGTTCGATGATTTATCGCTATTTTTCTCTCTTCTTTTTAGTTTTATTATTTTTTTTTTTGATTGACTGACAGTTTTATTTTCAAAGTTTTACAAAACAAGTTTATATTGATGCTTGGTATCGACATAAAATTTATCCTCATTCGGCTATATAAAAACAGTTCACACATAATTTCAATTAATACACTGAATTTGTACGCGATCAAAACTTAACATTTGAAAAAATAGACATTCTCACAGAATACTAAATAGATGTCATTAACAATTTGATACATTAATTTAATCTATGTTTTATAATGTGATAAAATATTCCACAATTATTAAGATTTTCTTAATAATGCTTTTTCATCTGTTTTTGGAGAGTTATATGTCTCCAGCGTAACTATTGATGAAAAAGAAAGGAATGCCAATGAATCATCGATTACCCTGCCGTGATTTTTAGAGAATATTAAAAATGTTACAAATATATATTTATAAGTGTGAAGTAGATCGCTTGGCGCTGCGGTTGAAAAAGGAAATGGGCGAAGCATTCTCGCAATATATTTTTCTATTTTCATAGCTCTCTTTTTCATTCTCTCACATTCTCACTTTCTTTATTTTTGCTATTTACAAACGTGTGGCTTAAATAACGTTCGTTAATATTTTCATTCTGCTTTTTCTCACTCTCAATTTTCTCTCTCTCTCTCTCTCTCTCTCTCTCTCTCTTTCTCTCTCTCTCTCACTTTTTCTCTCTTTTCTTTACCTAAAAATAATTATTTTAATTTAAAATGTATCAATTCGCTCTAAGCGCGAAGACTAATTCTTCCTCTTCATTAATTTGCGATTTTATTATGTACACAATGGATCAAAATTGAAATAAATCGCGTAATAAATAAACATCTTTTATATCGTAAAGTGAACATTTATATTGTATAACGAATGAATGAAAATAAAAGAAGAACAAATGCAATTGTAGTTTCGTCGCATCAGAAATTTTTTTGCAATCAATATAATATTATGAAAAGAAAGAATTAACTAAAAAAGCGCTTTGTTAATTCGAAATAAATTTCTTAAGTCTTCTGTCACTATAATTTTGATCCACTGTGTATCGTCATATTATTATATATTATATATACACATATGTATATATATCTGTCGGTTCCATCACTGCCGAACGAGAATTGTCAATATTGTTCAATATGTCGTGAACTTGTCTGGCTTATAAAGAGGGAGCTGGGCGGTACAGAGGATTGCCCTTGATAGGAAGCACATGAGCTTCAGAGTTGAATACCCAGTCGTCCAGACTTATGAGATCGTCGTCGCTGAAGAGCAAATAAAGATACTGGAAAAAGAACAAAATATTTTCACATTTCATATTTTCATATCTATTATTATACTTTCATGATATACGTATATTTTTATTAAACTCTCCTTTTCTTTTCCTATTTCATGTATTAAATAATATTCTTTATTGAAAATTTCTTTACCGTTATATTATATCTACTTCATATTGCTTCTATAAATGCTTTAATTAAAATATTATAAATATTATTACATATTATATATTACAAATCTGATTATTAAAAATATTATGCCAAAAATATTTATATATATTTTTTTATATATTTATTTTTTTATATATTTAAATATTTATATATATTTATATATATAGATTAAATAGAAAATAAATGATAATTATACAAGGAAAAAACAATTTTGCTAAAGTATTTAAAAATTTAGATAGATATAAAAATAATTTTGTATCTACTATTCTATTAGATATTTCTATTGTATCTACTATTCTATTAGATAGATCTAATAATAATTTTTTTTAATTGTTGAAGGAAACAACTTTGCCAAAATAATTCTTTAGGAAACTCAAGCATAATGTTGAAAAAATTTTGACATTCTAATGATTAGTTTGAATATTCATAATTATTAGCTTAAACAAATTTGATTTTCAGATCTGTACAGCTAAATTTTTTAAAATAAAATATAGAAATACTTCAGTAAAACCATTCTTTCCATGCAATAGTATCAATCAAAATGCTGCACTATGTTAAATTTATGAGATGCTACCATTATTGAAAAGGTCTAAATATTAAATATTTAAGTCAATCTTTACGAGAAGTAGCGTAAACCGAATTGAAACGATGCTTCGTTTCTCTTTACCTTCAATGTCTCAGCAAAGAAGTAACTTTGTTGGACGTCGTCTTTCGCCGAGTCAACTAGGTAAACATTGTTAAGTCCCGTGAATCCTCCGGGAACCCGACAATGTTTTTCCAATGCTTGAACCGCCTCCCAACCCCATTCGCGATATTTAGGATCCTTTGTTAACCGCCACATTACGAAGTAAGATTCGAAGGTCTGTAAAAAAGTATATTTTGTTTTACTATTCAGTAAATATATCGATTTTCTTATAAAAGAACGATCTTCAATAAAACAAAAAAAACAATTTTCTATGTACTTATGATTTTTGTTATAAATTTACAAACTTATAATAATTAAAATAATTAAATTTTCTATTTAATACAAAAAAAAGAAATTATACCATATTTACATAAATAAAGTTAAATCCATGTACAATATATTTTTTCGTGGTACATGGTTTGTCAAATAATTTTCTAGTATGGAAAACTCTCTTTCTCTTTCTTTCACTTTTAGAAATAACGTAACTGTGATAGTAATATTTTATAAATTTGCTAGTTTTACTTTAGGATGAGAGCGCGGGCGACTTACCTCAGGTCGTAGAATATAATATTTTTCACCATTCTTTAAGCTTCTGGCCTCGTTGCCTTCGATAAAGTGGAAAGCTTCAGGACCGAGTTTCGTAGCGCTTCTGTCATATGATTCATGACACGTGTTGGTCAAACCAGCGGCGATGTTCATGTATTTTTCAGACAACTCGTTTTCTAAAGTTTTAGCGCCCAGAGCAAACATACCGCCTACAAAACATGTAGTAACAATTTTATTGACAAGGTTTCTTTTGTTGAATTAATTTTTCATATATTAATATAAAGATATAAAAAAATTCTATTTTATAATGATAAAGCTTTTTAATCGAGTAAACAATTTTATAATTAATATCATAAATTTGAACGATAGTTACTTAATGGAATGTTTGTAAATGGATCATTTTGTAGCATGTACTTGAGTATCATCGCGCAAGATTGACTATTATGTTGTAAAAATTATGGTAATTACATTAATGCAAATTAAAACTTACCGGCGAAGCAAGCCAAGTGACCCATTTTATGTTCAAGCCTGTCATATTTTAAATCCGACACGTAGACAAGTTTGCCAGGGGATGTTTTGATCATATGCTGGGTTATAGCAGCTATAGCGTCGTCGTACATTTCACGTGCCTCGACATCTTCCTTGCCTGACTGGATCCAAGCTTTCAATAGGTACTCATAGAAACTGTCGCCGAGCCCACCGAGCGACATATGATCTGCAATTCCATAAAAATATTTCTGTCGTAAGTAAATTTTATGCGAATTCCAAAAGAGCTCACGACATATTTTTCTGTAAAATTATTAAGCAAAGTCCGCTGTTTTCTTTTTTATATAAAAATTCCTTTACAAAATCAATTTCTGATATATTTTCTAGATAAATATGTCAGCTAATAGCTTTTGTATTATGGGAGATTAAAAAATAAAAAGCTTTTGATAAAATTAATAAAAAGAACTTTACTTGAATTAAAGAATAAGGAAACAGAGAAAAGTAGAATCTGGGATTATAATATCATCTGATTATATTCTCTTCAGATTAAAAAAAAATTCTATGTATATCTTTTAAAATATTGTCAAAGTTAATTTATAATTAATTATTAAATAAATATACGTAATCTCTAATAATAATTTGTATCAGTATTGATATATTTAATAAAGATCTTTATTTATAATAATAGTATTAATAATAAAATATTCATAAAAATCATTAAACTCAATTTTAGATTTTGAAGTATTAATATTCTTTTAAGTAAAAATTAAAAGATTAAAAATGAGCGCACATACTTTGTCATGCGTTATATTAAAGAATGTTTTACAATATGAATAATAAGATTTGCTTTCTCCCATTTACAAAAATTTCTAGTGTACCAATTTTGCTCTTATTTTCTATTCTTTTCATGTTAAAGTGAAATTAAAGACTTGCGGGCGACTCATTTTGCAAGATAAAACGACTGTTCGCGACTTTAAAAGAGATACCGTTTTAAAACGGATAGCAACGGTAATCGTTGCGAGATAAAGGAATGTGGAAGATTCTTTTCCCGGAAAAAGAGGGGTTTGTTCTCCACGCTACAGGTCTACTTCGATCACGTTTGAGGAAGGCGAAACAAAGGATACATTTCTTGATTTCTACTGGATTAATTCCTAGGTGCCTTGGGCTAACTAAAAGCATGGTTCTCTTATGTGAAATCTGTGATGAAAGAACGTACAGTTTCGCTTTATCTTTCTGTTCACTACTTTCTCGGATAGTAAGAACATTACCTCGTGAAAATCTATGAAGATCAGAGCCACATGAGATTAAACTTCTGTTAAACGAATATTAATTATGATTTCGAAGTTGACAAGTTACATTTTAAATACTGATTTTTATTCGCAAAGGCACAATACGCGTCTTATTCATTTTACATTTTGTTATTAAAAAAACTCAATATATAAAACTCAATAATAATAATATATTGATTTTTATATTGTTACACGTAAAGAAAAAAGTGCTCAATCAAACAAGATTGATGACGTTTTCGTTGACAGAAATATAAAGGTTTACCAAATAAATTGCATATTGTTGTGATAATACATTTTATCAGTGAGGTTGCATTAAATAACGAGAGTTATTACATCAAATACATGTCATATTATATAAAAATTATATAAAAAATTTTTTGATTTGTTATATATTTATTAAATGTGTCTTAATCGAAAAGTCAATGTTGTTTATTTGAGCAACGTTTTCTTTGTAGTATACTTATAATACGAGTGTCCAACAAAAAGAAATCGTGAAAAATGGGAAGGATGTGCGATGAGGCTAGATACTGAAAGGTTTGGATGATATATATCCTTAAGGATTTCGTCATACGTACAGTAAGAAGGTACACAGGCGCAGGGGATCCGAGGCAGAGGATGATAAATGCGATATTCAAGATCGGCTATGGTGAAAACGGTGCCGAGCACGCAGCGGAGCGTCTTTTCGCGAAGCAACATGAGCCAATGCTTGCAATACGAAATAGTGAAAAAAGCGGGACGATTGAAGTTGTGCGGGTTTTCTACTCTGCGACTATGCGAAAACTATTTTCATGATATGATTGATAGCAATCAGATTAAAAATATATTTTGTGCAAAATATACGTATATAAGGATTTATTAAATGTAATTATAATAATAAGTCTCAAATATATTTATATCTCAAATATATTTAATATTGTCTGTTTGAAGATAATTAGAGATTTTTTAAATCACGAATTTAAAATGCAAATATGAATATGAAAACATGTGATTGTCATTCATGTCTACGCGAAAATAATAGTGAAAATAAAGCAATTAATTCTATGATGCAGAAACGGATATGTATATCTATCTATAGAGAGGAACGACAAAAATACACAATATTCTACATTTTCAAAATACACTCCTTTATAATGAATGATTTATAAATAATTTTCTAAGTAAAAAATTATCTTTGTGCGCTGGAACATGCGCGCGCGCGCGTGCACGCCCACCCACACACACACATTTGCGAATATTGATAAAAAATATAGAAAATACATATAAATATAACGTAGATTATTGAGATACTTACGTTGACCCCATTTTCCTGTTCTTGGATGGATATAATTCGGATATAGACCCTTTGGTTTATCTAGACTCTTCAAGACTTTCCTTACATTTTCAACTTTGCTCTTGAACACTGGATTATTCGTTATATCGCTCAAGTAGGTAAACTCAAGATGCATTGTCCCGATTTCGGATAAAATACTGCAACCGCTGCTCGCCCAACCGTAATTCTTGCTGGCCTGAAAAATAAGCGCAAGTTTCCAGCTAGAACAACATATCGTAAGATATAAAATGTTCAACGTAATAAACGGATAGATTAAGTATAACAATATTTTAGAAAATTATAATATTTAAATAGTAATAGAGTAATATAAAAAATTTTGCTTTATAATAAGAAAGGAAAGGTAAAATAAGAAATATTATACCAAATTTGTTTTAAACTATTTACACGTATATATATATATATATACATATATTACTATATAAATTTATTAATTCCCATAATAAAACTAACGTACTAAAGAAATTGAGAAATGGTTTTAATTTAAATTTTATTAAAAGGATTTGCTTGAATATCCATTTTTTTAATTTATGAAAAAGAAATAGATCATATAAACAATATAATCCATGAGAGAGCAAGCAAAATATGCTAATTCTTTATGAAAAGAATCAGAATATTAAAAATAATATGGAAATTTTGTAGAATGAAATCTGATGTGGTTTTAAACAATCAAAAGCCACTGTTGAAGCGAAAATCCAAAGAAACGAATAGGCAATTTATTCATCGGATATCGCCCAAATATTGTAACGAGGATTTAGGTAGATGAAGTTCGGTGAAGTTGGGAGAACCATAATCGCTTTATAATTTAATCTAGCCAATTAACCTACCCACTATAATTTCATGATGGTAAGATAGACGAGCATGCGTGCGATGTAACGTTTGCATGTGTCTTCTGTTGTTAAAGGGAAAAAGAGAACAGAAATTTCTCATTGCTATAAATATATCGTAGCAAGTTTGTTAAATTTGTTATAACAAATATTACATATTTAATTGATACATGCGTACAAAAGACAAATTTTCGTAATTTTTTATTGTTCTATATATAATAATTATTTAAATTGATAGCTGTAAAAATATTTTTAAAAATAGTATTGTGTATTATTTTTTCATATATGAAAGAAAATGGAAAGAAGAAAATGTACTTCGACGAAATAATCACATAGAATAATAAAATATATAAATGAAATTTTTTGAACCAATCAAAATTTTTCATTATTCTTTTCTTTCATATCATTCCAAATTAATGAACAATTATGACGCGGAGATGGACACAGGATAATTAGCCGCGTCCATTGAAAACATTAATGCAAATGTATGTATACATACAATGTATATATACAAATACGAAGTCAAGCAGATAGAATTAATCGGCATATATACATTGTATAACGATTCAGTCTGAATCTTTTTCCTTTCTCTTTTCTCTCGGCATGTGCAAATTTTTCTTCAATAAAATTGTCTATGAAATTCAATTATTACTGTACATTTGTTGATTTCAATTTTATATATGTTATAAATTATGTAATTAAAAAATACGTAAGACAATTTATAAAGATATCTCAATTATATTTTTTCTTTTTTTCACAGTATAAAAAATTTTTTTGATTTTGTTTGTATTATTTTCGTCAAGGGATATGTTCTTTTCAAGTTTGATAAAATAACAAGATAATTATCAATAATAATCATATAATACAATATGATAATCATAAAAAATATATTTTTAGATTAGTTTTTATTCATTTGTATAACATTCTTCACGTGATTATAATTATATTAGATAAGTAGTTATTATTGCTCTACACATTTTAAGAGTACTTTATCATCAATTAAAGCTTAATTGATAATTTTATTATTAAATTTAATGAAATAATGGTAAATGGTTTAATTATTAAACACATAACATATGTTAATAAAATTGATTTTAGTTTAAATTTTAATAATACTAAAGAACTTTTAATAGAACTTTTTTTTATTAAAATTAATCGCTCGTTCTTTTATGAGAAATCTTTCTCTTTATTTAAATTCTAGATAATCACTTATTGTTATTTTATTGCCAAATAATCGAATAATCGAATAATCAAATAATCGAACATAATATATAAATGAATATATAAAAAAAAAAAAATAACATATGAACGAATATGTCGTCTATCATATAAAGTCAAAGGCCGTATCCGCCCCCTGCGGCCTCATTATCCATCCAATTAAGAATTTGCATATTAATCGCGTACCACTATTTCGACAGACGTGACTTGATGGAATCGTTTCAATTAAAGCGTAACATCATTGCCACATACGATGTTTAACAAGAAGCGCGCAAGAACGGAAACACCACGCCTTGAAATAGCTTTTTAAAGTATAGTCATGCGAGCGTGAGCTGTGTATAATTGTGTTTTATATTTATACTGCGTGTTTCATTCCTTAATGGATCGTTTGCTGATAAGAATTATAGCAAGCAAATTTATCAAAACATGTAAGAAAATCTTATTAATTTATTAATTTTATTACAATCTCTTGATTTTTATTAAGCAAAAAAATTATATATTACACTTTAGATTTTTATTAAACAATATAACAAAATGTAAGGAAAAAATATAATAGCACAATTTAATAATAATACTACAATATTTTAATAAGTTTATTTGTAAACAACTGTAAACAACAAATGCATCGAAAATACATTTACTTTAAAATAAAATATCAAAATTAAATTAAAAATAGTTCACAAAAATTAATATAAATTAATATATCTCCAATAATCAGCAATTTATGTGGAAAGATCTTTAAAGTAATCTCTTTTTTTTACGTTATTTGGATACGTACATTTAGATGATCTCTTTATACATAACTTGTGAATCTTTCTTTACTGGAAGTTTAATCATTATTTCGTTTTAACTTTCAACTTTCATATTAAACATCTTGGCAATAAAGAAGCTATCTCAAGAAGTTTTTCTTTCGGGTTTTGACTCCTAAGATGTGGTTTTAGTTTTATTAAAATGTATACCTGATTTTGATACAACCTGTATGAATTTACGACATTTCATATCCATGATTTCTTGTTTTATTCTTTTATCTCAGTTCAGTAAATGAGTAGGTTCTTTTTTTGGTGCGGGAAACGAAATTAATGTAATATCAAAGTACATCGAACCCGCGCGTTGATGCGTGCACTAGCGAGTTATGGCAACGAAAAGCCGCACTTACCCCGGTATGAAGGTTGATGAGGGAATGAGGAATTCCGGTTTCCGTCTGGAAGGCAGGCAGCATCCGTTCACCAAGTTGCGCCGCCTTATCCCGGAACATTACATCTCCCGTGAGAGCATAACAGGCAAGCAGACTTCCCATAAAACGAATATTCGTCTCAAACAGCGATATTTCGGAGTTCTGAAACAAAACGAGCAAAACGTTCGGATTAATAACGCGTTGATCGTTTATTTGTGAATGAAAAGATTACGGTAGTACGTAATATAGCGTATCGCACATACACACATGCATACACGTATCCGTCATCTTCTCATATAATCGATTCTTATAATAAATATACATTCATTAACCTTTTCGTTCTCATTATAGCCATATAGCATATGGCCAGGCATTATGAATTATGAAATAAAATATTACTGAGGTATATTTTCTGTATATATATATATAT
>NW_012130092.1:1456471-1467209 GCF_000143395.1 Atta cephalotes
TATATATATATATATATATATATATATACATGTATGTTAGTTTTTAATAGTCTTATATAAATGGCTGTAAAAACTTTAAGCATATTTTATAATATATGTATATATTATATATATTTAAAAATTTCTTTTATATATTTATAATGTATGTATATATTATATATATTAGGTGTGGGAAAAAGTTCGTGGCGTTTTTCCCATTATAACGCCACGAACTTTTTCCCATACCTAATATTTAAAAATTTCTGGTTAATATCTGCCGTATTGACTTACATTTGGCATCGATTCGGTGATACAAGTTAATACAATAAGAGCTTACAAATTTTAACTTTCTTTATACATTTTAGATGGATTTATCAAAGATAAGAAAACATTTTTATAATAATTTTATATTGCATTATTATACATGACTGTAATAAAAATAACACGTAAAAATGTCCTTAGATATTTTCAAAATGTTCAAATGTTTTTTATATATTATTTATTTGCCATGAACAAAAATATAAACAAATATTTTTGTAGCTATTAAATAACTTAAAAATAAAATACAGTAATTGAGCAATATGAGAGCAATTTTTAAATATTTTCCGGTCAAATGTAATGTAACTATAAATAAAATTTTGTAAATAGATATTCTTTGCACAAAGACAGTCGTGACATAATTTCTTCCTTCCTTGTTTGGGACAATTATTGATCAATTATTAGATAAATAATTTGTTTTCTTTCAGCAAAATTTTCTAATAAAATTTTTTAATATATTGAAAATTATATATTGAAAAGAAATAAATTAATAATGCTTCTAAATCATTGTGTAACAGCGCGGTATAATTCAACCTTTGATAATTATAAAAAAATATGACAAAAATCGAAAAGAACAAATAAACATACATAATATATATATACACAATATATATAAAATATTTCAAATAAATATAATTATTATCGTTGGCAAAATCCAACGGAATAGTGTTTGAATAGACGGAAATGAAGCTGAAGAGAATATTTGTATATGTGAGTATGTGTTGCGTCTAAGATTTGCAGCATTGCAGTTCTATTCATCGTACAGAAACTCGATCTGCATCATCTACATGATGTAAATACATGGATTGCACTATTCACGTAGTAAGCATTAACCAATGTTTTGTAAAGTTATGTCAGTAACCTGAAATAGTAATATTTGAAAGAAAAATAAATGAAATCCTTTATAGCTCACATATAAAATATATTAATATCATAAATGTATCACATACAATATAAATTTTTTAACAACAAAATTATATTACAATTTAATTGATAATTTTTAATGTTTATAAATTCAATGCTAAAATTGAATTTATTATTTTAATAACTTAAATGTCACGATGTGAAATAATATATGCTTGAAATAATAATAATAATATTTCTTGATGTATATATAATAGATCATTCATTGGTAATAATTCTGTTAAATTGTCATCGATATGAGGACAGATATGCGGTAGAAATATGATGTGATGTGAAATCTGAGTGACCGCAAAATGGAGAGAATAGCGGTTTTGCATCGTGTGTCATGGAAGAATAAAAAAATTTTTTTCTACCTGTTTATCATTCGTATTTTTTTGTTTTGTAAAAATTACAGAAGCAAAACTTTTTTCTAGTATTATCATTATACAAAACATATTTAAAGTTTTCCTAACTGCTATTATGATTGAAATATTATTTTTATATTACGTTAGTAAAAAAAAAAGATAAATTCTTTTCACAAAATAATAGTCATATATTCGTTAAATATTCGGTAGATACTTTATAATTAGGAGAATCTGAAAATATTCTAATGCAGAAACGTAGAGATAACGTGTGGAGCATAAAAGCGGGTAAATTGGCGTTGTTCTCATGTTTGCGAGATATTGTGCCGTTAATTGACATTTATGATGCACGTTGCGATAGGAAGTACCGGTTGTATGGGAAGTTCGTAAGCGATACATTTTCGCGTCGATTATATTTTGGGACTAAATACTTCTTGTCAACTCCAGATTACACCTTAGATTTTCTACCAAACTTACAATTTGGCATATCATTTATGTAATGTAATTAAATAGATTAATGATAATGATTTTATGTTTTATCAAACGTACCTAATTTAATATTTTTCTATAGATGTAGTATCTGGAAATATTAATGTAAAATGATATATAAAATCAGTAAAGAATGTATATTTTATATATATATATATATATATATATATATATATTATATATATATATATATATATATGCGCATATGTTGTATATACTTTAACTCAATTTAAACATCTTTTTTACGAAGGAAATGAAATTTGTGTGCGATTTACCTATATGTCAATATATTTCTCTCATTTATAAAGTTATTAATTTTGAAGAAAATATTATTGACTATTATACTTGACATGTTATGCTATTATTTCTGATTCGTCAAATAACTAATTGACCTACTTATCTTGATAATACTACTTACACATTCTTATCAATTCTTATCAAGAGAATTGATCAAAAAAGCAAATGTTTAATAACAAAGGTTAAATAACATTACTAAATCTCGATCATAAAATATTAATCCTTTCAGACCTAATTTTACTGAAATCATATAAAAAAAATTTTTTTTAATCCAATTCATGTGCATTTTAATAAATAATTCATACTAAACAATTAATTTTCTTCAAAATTCTGACAAATTTTTCCAATATATATTGGAAAAATACATCAGATTTTAGATGATATCGATAAAATTAAGTAATTTAAATGGATAATGTTTACAAATTTGATATGTACATTACAATGTATGTCTCTAGGGATTAAAATGTAAAATTAGATTTAGACAATTTTGAAAATATCTTCGAAAAACATGTCATAGCATCTAATTTTGTTTGATTATTTCATTCGCATCTTTATTCTCAGAAAACAAGATATATATGAATACATATATCATCTTGGATGTCATAGTTTCATTTATTTTCCCTTTTCTCTGTCTTTGACTGCCTTTTTCATTTTTATCTTTCTCTTTGTATTTACTTATCTGTTACTCTTTTTCTTCTTTTTCTTTTATTTTCTTTTATTTCAGTCCCTGTTTGTGGCAACATGTTGTGTACTATTTACAGCATAGTTATTAATAACGGTAGCAAGTTTTAATGAAAACGTTACATACGCGCACACATACAGCGTAGTACGTAGTCGTATTGATATTCGTATAGTAGCATGTGCTATTGCACGCGATGCAATCCAGGCATACTCTTCTTGAATTCATGAACATGCGTGCCATAGTGCATGGATCTGATGAACTGTTGGTATTTTACACGCAAATCTTTGATTATCCACACTGTTGCCGCTTCAATTCAGGTTCTTGAAATGTAGCGTGTCGAATGACTTTAAAACTCTGCCGATAATTAGTACTGTAGACAAGTATCATTACACGTTCCTCTCTTTCATTTATTCATTTATCTGCAATAATAGATTCGTAAAAGATTACTTTTCTTACATAATTTGATAAGCATTGAAAACTACTGCACATCTTACATACAAAAAGACTTTAAGATTGTTTTGATTAATGCCTAAAAATTCTGTGTGATGTAAAAATTTCAGAGAATTTAAAGAATTTGTACAGAAAGACTATCTAATCTTATTTTCATATATTTTTTCCGTAATTTGGCACCATATTCGATATCTCGCAAAAATATTCTATTTGTTATAGCAGAGAAAATTGTTCTGAGGTAGATTTGTAAAAAACGTTTTCGCGTCGCAGGACTGTTAATTTCACGGCTCTCCGATTCGATCCCCATCTCGTTGATACCGGGGGTGGAGTCGGTTGAAATAAAGCCAGACAAGAAGCCCGGCTGCTAGGCGTCACGCTATTTTCCACTAGCTCAGCGGTATGTCGAGTGTTCCGTCCCTCCTAATCTCACTCCGTTCTCACCGCCTTGCAAGACGTGTTGTCAGTTCTGTATAAGATCTCCTTATCTTTTTGTGTATCTCTTTGCGTACAATGGCCAATCGGCTGCGGGCATTTCGGTGCGAAACGTAATATCATGGCCCTGTAAATTGTTGCTCGTTCATCTTCCTATGCCGAGAAGAGAATGTCGGTTGTCGAGCATCATCGTAATATGCGATTTCCTATTTCTTTGTAAAAACGATACATTTAATTATTTTTAAATTATTATATAAATACATTCTACAAAAAAATTGTATAACCGATATTATTCTTGAAGAACTTGGAAGTTATGATTATATATCATTTCGAGGATGGCTATCATAAACGGAAATGTGTCGAGGCAACTCAAGCGAAAAGCATCGTGAGGAGCAAAGTCAATTGTTCGAAGAGGGCTCTTTAAAGGATAATGGAGTTACGGTCGGACACGCGCTACGCAGATGGATCACAGGTGTTGATGCGATCTTTGAAATCGTTTTGTAGGGAAACTGAAATGTTTCCGATATTTCAGACGAAATTCTCAAAGTCTAAACCAGACAACATGATTCTCTAATAATTTTATTTTTCTGAATTACTAAATTATTATTCGTCGAAGATTTTTTTAAATTTATCGCATGAAAGAGGAAGAAAGATATATAGAACAGACATGATAAAATCACCACTGTAAAGGGTTATAAAAACTAAAGCGATAGTAGAAAAATTGTAATTAAATAGTTAAAATATCTGTTTAATGTCAAACCGTCTATTTGTTTGTTTGATGTTATCTCATTCAAAAATTGAGAAAAACTATGTCAAATTTTGTATAACAATTTGTAAAAATAATATTTGTAAAAATAATATTTACAATTAAAAAGGCGGTCAAAATAAAACCGACAATATTTAAATTGGATACAATTTCGCTGCAATTTCCTTCTTTCTGTTGCGTGTACTAAAATCAGCTACATAAGTTTGGTAACATAAAGTCTCGTAATGTAAGATGACCTTAATGGGTCACTGTTTGGCCTTGTAACTGTGTCGCTTACAAAAATTCTGCAATCTTAGTAGAATGAAATTACATTGTGGAGAGTAATAAGAGCGTATATGGTAAATAAAAAAGAAACTAAATCTAAAGTGTAATAATTCGTGCTTCGTCATCTTTGTTTTGATTTTATTCATTCATTTCTTTCTGTTCTACTTTGATTTTTTGCGTTTATTGATTAAATAGTGTGATGTATTTTTTTTTAAATTAATTATTTCAGCAATTGAATATTTAAGCATTTCTGAATATCATTAGAACAAAATCTGATTTATTAGCCATTCATTATAGAAAATAAAATTTTGAAAATTCTCTTATCAATTCTGTCTATTTTATCTATCATATCATTAAAAAAAGATCTGGTTGCATTAATTGGAAATCTGATGAAGTCAAAGTATGTCTGTTTAAAAACTGACAAATCAGAATTCTTCTAAAAATTAAATACAGATGAACATTCGTTCCTGTTATATAAAAATTTTTTATTAATCGGTACTTGATAATCAAATTTAATCGTTACGAGCATATAATTTCATATATATATTGAAATGTTTTTGATAATGTTTCTGTATATTAATATATTTTGTATAAGAATACTTCCAGAAATTAAAAACAACACTGTCAAAATACATCTTTCATTTATTTTCGTCTTTAAATTCAATTTTGGGGATGGTAAATATTGAGCCATCGTATTATTTTCACGGATCGCGTACTGTTTTCGAGGAACCTCTTGCAACTAGAAAAGTTTTGTAAAATCAATTAAGAAAAGTACTAATCAAACTCATATAATTAAGTCTAACAAATGTTCTAGTTATAAAATAGTTAATTTTATCTATAGTAGTATTATATATAGTTATATAATAACTAGAAATTCTATTTGATTTTATTTTATCATCATATATTTGATTTTATAATCATGTATTTGTTGCTATAATAAAATCATTTTTCTCACAATCAGTGATAAAATACTGAATTTAGTAAAATTTTACCAAATTTGGTAATTTTATACATTATGATATATGTATCGTTTAAAGTCAAACATTTTTCAAAGGCAACTGTGCTTTATGATAATTAAAATATTTAAATTTAATCCTGAACATAATTACTAAAAAAAATTATTAGATATATCATGACAATATTATCGTATTTTCTTCGCATTTCTGTTACATTTATGAATTGTTAATAGCTTTGTTACTATATGTATAGGAAAGTTTTTAATCGTAGCATTTATGAATTTCTTTCATGGAGCAATTATTCGAGAGGAAAACAAAACTTGGACGTAATCATCGGTTGTGATTACGCGGCTATATTAGGGGGGATACGTTATAAACTCGATTGTGAGAAGCTCTCGCGTGCTTTTGCGCCACTTGTAAAGGCAACTTGGTAGAAGACTGCACAGCTCGGCAGATAGTCACGGAAGCATTCGCGCGAGTAACAAGTTTCGACACGCCTTTATATTGTACATGCTCCACTTTTGTGCCCTGTACGATAGTTTGCCCTCCTAGACCAGTCGACGTGAGGTAACAAAGGAATTTTCCTAGAAAGGGCTTCGCTTATCTTGGGAAACTGCCGCGGGGAAGAAAAAGTGTTATACTTGCGATAATGCCGTACGTTGCATCGCCGTGTTGACGAGGAGACGAAGCAACTTTTGAAGCAACAGCTCTTTTGGGATTTTGTTTCCTTTTCCCTTTTTTAACGTATTAAATGATACAATGATAAGTTAAAATGACGAGAAATTGGAGTAATTAAAAATTAAATTAAATATTTTCTTTATTAACTGCAACTGTTATCACATTTTTTTACGGTTTAAACATCTCTATCGAATACTATATTAAACTTGAGAATTTTGACACATTATGTACGCTCCACGTTTGATAGTTCTACTCTTCACAGTATTACCGCACATTTGTTATACGTATGACAATTTGCGATTTGGATATCATTAATTAATATCCCTATCGAACACTAAACTTGAGAATCTTGACGCATTATGTACGCTCCACGTCTGACAGTTCTATTCTTCACAGTACTACCGCACATTTGTTACACAGAGGATAAGACGAAGGAGGTTTTCGGTGGAAGAGAGCGTATTTAACGAGACCAGCAGAGAATGCACTAAGAGATCGTAGATTTCTCGAAGAATTACGGAGATCAAAAGAAAGATAGTCTTTCTCCCATCCCATTATTCACACATAATTTTCGATAATAATAATTGAATAATGACAGTTTTCTTGATATCTACTTGTGAAAAAGAAGGAATTAAACAGATGATAATAGATAAAAACATATTTTTTTATACATATTTATAACGTAATGTCTTCAAAATTTTTATTAAATGTAATCAATTTTATGTTCATATTTTTTACGTTTAATGTACATACAATTAGCTTAAAAAACTATAACATAACAAGTTATTATTATCATAATCAAACCGAATGTTATTAATAATAATTTTTATAAAATGACTTTTTATTTGAAAAAAACTTATGTATACAAAAAGTAATTTTTTACTTTCTATTGTAATTTTTTATTTAATTTTTAATCTTAATTCAAATATTTATACGCGTGCAAATATGTTTCGAATAGAACTACAAAAAAATTAAATTTTATTTTCACAAATATCAATAAAAATTGCGTGAATCAAATATGTTATTAGCAGTCGTACTAGTCGACAGCTATGAAATACGATGTGGGATTCGCTAATTTCTGCTTTGGCGTGCACTCGAGAAGATTTGTGCGCGACGAGTTGCACGCGTTCTTCGTATTTATAAGCAATGCCGATAGTGCTTCTAATTAGAAACTGCTCGTTGAATAGAGATATTACATTCGCAGGTTAGATAAGACGTATCGCCTGGCAACACAATGTCAAAGAAGTCAAGCATCTACGCTTATCAATACTAAAATCATAATTTATAATAAGATTTTATAAAACAAAACAGAAGTTAATGGTGAGATTATGAGTTTCTAAAATACAAAACGAGAATACTCTTTTACATTGTAAAATAAGACATAAGACAATTATATGCATAATCTTTCAAATAATCGCGGCATACTTTAGTCTATATAATTAATATAATAGGAAACAATAGGGAATTTGCGAATACCAGATAAACACAAATGATATTGTTATACTATATTACAATAATAATAATCTTCTCGCATCTAATGTAGTCCGATATATGTTTAGTAGCGTACTCATATACGTATAGTATATGAGCATAGAATCGCATGCCGTTTAAGATAAATAAATATATTTCCGAAGATTTTAATGTAGGAGAGAATGAGGGAATTGCGAAACCTAAGAGAAAGTTAAATAAAATTAATGATTATTATTAATTATAAACGTCTTTATTTGAAGGATATTAGCTTTAAATTACAATAATACTTATACATTATTAATATAAGCCATAATTTTAATAAAATTTTATTAATATAAGCCATAATTTAAATAAAAAAACAAAACCAATTTGACATAATTTCGTGTGATGGTGAATAATTCCAAACAGCAAAGGTTTTATTTTTTATTTAAAACTATAGTTTACATTAATAATATAAATAATATAAATTTTAATCATTCTAGTCTAAAGTCTAGTCTAAAGTCAAATAGTTGGAGAATTTTTTGAGAGGATAAAGACTTCTATTAATTAATAAATAATTGTCTTTAACTTTATTTAATTTTCCCCGTGTTTAGTTCTCTCATTCTCCCCTAACAACAGTAAAATATATATATTTTATTTTTTTATTTCAAGCGGTTTTCGTTTAAAATCTTATATTGCGATTTTAATACCAACGAATAAAATAAATCATGTCGTATAGATTAAAGTTAAAGAGCTGTTTATTTTAATTATGTAAAAAAATATATTAGCTTACATTTCTAATTTTAAAAGATATAAATATTCGAATGTAAACAGATATATAATAGATTCAAAATTCTTGATGGTACAGAGATGTTTTATTTAACATGACGCACTTTTCTCATGAACGTATTTATCCGTCACAATTGTTGAACATTATTTTATTCTGTGATTACTATCAGCGTGAAGAATAAAGTACCGTAAAGTATGATAATGACCTACTAATAAGCTGCAATAACATGTATAAAATAATAGCTGCAATAAAAAGTATAACATTTTTTACATTTCTCAATACATAAGTTGTACAATTTACCGTAGCAAAACCTTCCAAAGATGGCACAAATAGTCCAAGACAAATCGTCAATGTGTAAGTCTTCATACTTCGATACGTTATTATTATGAGACATTTTTGTGTATTTAATGGAGCCGCGTACCATCGACTGTTATATCTATATATATGATGTCATAAATTAATTTATATTAAATTAATCTGCTTTTTACGATTACATAACTTTGGATGTGTTTAACTGAAATTTTCTATACTCACGTTTTTTTAAATATATTGTTGCTGTAATCTATTACTTGTTGACCAATGTAGTTAAGAAAAAACATGTAGCAAAAATGAGTAACAATGTATAAGAATGATGTACTCATACCGTAAATATCTTCTACCATAATGTATTCGCAAAGCTATGAAACTTACAATTTCTTAAAAATTGTTATGTAACATCATTACATCATTAATGATTACAATTAGAAGTTTTAGAAACTCACAAGATATAAATTGATACTTAATAATATCACACCCAATGAACTGGCAAAAATATGGGCAACTGAGAAAGTAGATTTGACGGAATCGATGAATCTTGAATAATCATTATCAATATACAACATCATCAAAATATAATACGTGAAACATAATTTTTTAAACTATTGAAAAATGTTAGATAGAGTTTTATAAACTGC
Organism: Atta cephalotes; assembly: GCF_000143395.1. Classification (NCBI taxonomy): domain Eukaryota; kingdom Metazoa; phylum Arthropoda; class Insecta; order Hymenoptera; family Formicidae; genus Atta; species Atta cephalotes. The sequence continues at coordinate 1,466,237 of NW_012130092.1, forward strand.
AAATTTTATACTAACTTGATAGCGTTTCGATGACTATTGACAGCCTCCACAATGTTTTTATGATTATTGAATTTTTCTTGAGAAACTAACGATTTCATCTGGCTTCTGTTTAAAATACATTCGATTCTATAACTATAAATAATTGAATTGTTATGATACTGAATTAATATATTTATAATTCTTTTGTTAGCATTTAAGAATTCATTACCTAGTGATTTGAAACATTGCACATGTGTGTTGTACACACATTTGTAAGAATGTTTCTATAGTTACTATGATGGTAATAAAGATAATGAGTATTAAGAAAAAATACGATGTTAACAATTTGATATATTTCTCTTTATCAATAAAAAATTCCATTGAATCTGGAAGCTGTCGTGATTTCCGTGATTTATTTAATGGCATCACGACATTAAGAATATTTGGCGAAAAAAACATTAATATAAAGAGAAAGAGTATTGTGTATGTCCATACTGTAATAATATGATATTGTAATTCTTATTTTAATTTTAATTTCATGATAGCACTACGATTGAGAATGTTTTGCAAGTTAATTCTATTACTCACTTAACATAATGATTGTACAGAATCTTCCAATATTAGTGCGATTTTGTATGATTTTAAATTCCTCTTTCTTTTTTAAAGAATTCCAATCATACCGCATTTGTTCCATAAGTTCTTTCACCTCGAACAAGATATTAGTAAATTATATTGATATATCTTAATTACACACAAGAAAAAGGTATCTAACTTTTCAAAATGTACTTCACTGTTATATAATGCGATTGTAATTATAGAAATCGATCATATTGTCTATAAACTTACTTTATTGCCATTAATAAGCATAATAAGATATTTAAATGTAAAATATATTGTAGGTGTAATGCATGGTAAAATATTTAAAAGAAGATCTACACTATATTCCTTAGTTATAAATGATGATAACTAGAATATTATATATATATATATATAT
>NW_012130092.1:1467229-1474916 GCF_000143395.1 Atta cephalotes
CTAGGTAAAATTAAATTTAAAAGTAAAGTAATACTACTACTACTTATCTTATATAATATAGTNATACTANATATATATATATATATATATATATATATATATACATATACCGTTCATCCACAAAATTTGTATAAATATTTGCATAATGTACATGATAATAATTATATAACAACCTAATATCTAATATTATATTTGATACAAATAATTTCTAAAATTCTGAGATACTTTTATTGTAAATTAATAACAAATATTATAAAAATAATATGAATTCTCAAATTCATAAAAACTTATATTGTATTTCTAAAAAAAGGTTATTAGCAAATAGTGAAATAAAAAATAGAATGTACGTTATAAGTTTTAATGATTATTAAATTATTAATCACAAAATAATTAAAATCATGAAAACAGGAATAAATAAGTAGCTATGAACAAATATCGAACCCGGATCGATGACAAACCTGACAAAAGATATTAGATAAAAGAAGGAGAAATAAAAATATGCAATAAGCATATTTCGCACGTTGTGTATAATATGGCCATAGACCAATGCACATTAACAGTATTCGATTGATTTTATAGTAACGACTTCCAGCAAAGACCATGTTTGCACGACACTTGAGATATTGTTCTGCAGATGACTTATATGTAAATTTTCATTTTTACTAACGTCTATAGATACTGTGTAATATTTTTCTTTTTATAAAACGCTGCGGACTATAGGTGATATTAAATATAATCTTTACAAAAGAAATAGAATAGGTACTATCAGGAATTTATAAAAGAAACTATTTTATTTTCATTGTATGTATATCATAAAATAGTGGAAGGAAATAGTTTAGTGAATTATATATAAATAATTCATTTTCACTAGTGGCAGTAAGATATGATAGGAATAATAATGTGCACAATTTTCTTCACATTTTTTGACGCTTTACATTTATATTTTGTTGTGTATGTGTCTTCATTTCCTTATTTCTGCATGAAGCGATAGTTAGTATTCTTTATAATAATAAAAAAATATAATATTACTGTAAAGTATAATAAAAATTGAGATAATAATTGATGTAATTGTCATTCGAAAGAGCAAAAATTGAGAAGTGCTATCGATAATCCAACATTATATTTTTATTGGGTATAAGAATAAGTTTTCGCCCAAAGAGAGATGTTGTTAGCACTGCTTGTGTGTTTGATAAAACGACAATATATTTGAAAGATGTGTGTTTTGAGCCCAGTAGTTGGCATCATTCGAATCGTAAATAGGAGTCACTTTTTTGTGTTGAAAATGTCGGAATTTATTCCAAAAAAATCATTTACGAGAAGCTTTACTCCATTATTTTATTTTAGAGAAAAGTACTGCGGAAACGCATCGTTTGTTCGTAAATATTTACGATAAGCATGCTTCATCGAATATTTGTAAAGAATGATTTCGGCGATTCAAAAATGGTAATTTCGACGTGCGTGACAAAGAACGCGAAGGTGCACTGAAAAAATTTGAAGAGTTGCAAGCGTCACTCGAAGAAGATCCATGTCGATTGCTCAATGAGTAAAAAATGAATTTTTAAATATTGATAGATTCACTGTTGGAAAACATCTATACGCAATGGGAATGGTGCAAAAAGAAGAAAAGTGAGTGCCATACAAATTGAAAGAGAGAGAGACATGAAAGATGTTTGATCACGTGCGAGATGCTTCAACGACAACAAAAGAAGGGTTTTCTGCATCGAATCGTATCGTGACTGGCGATGAAAAATGGATCTACTACTACGATAACTCTAAACGCCCGAAAGCATGCCAGGTAAATCAGGTTCATCAACGCCAAAACGAATATCCATGCTTCGAAGATTATGTTGTGCATCTAATGGAATCAAAGAGATATTGTACATTATGAGCTGCTGAAATCATCCGAAACTATCACTGGTGATCGTTATCGACTACAACTGATACGAAACAAGCTTTGAAAGAAAAACGACCGAAATGGGGCACGACAAGCTGATTCTGTTACATGACAACGCTAGGTCACACGTTGCAAAACAGACTAAGCAGTACTTGGAAGAAATGAAGTGAGAAATTCTATCCCACCCGCCGTATTCACCGGACATTGCTCCTTTCATTTGTTCCAGTCCTTGCAGTCGGCCTTTTCTAGAGAGCGATACAATTATTATAAAGGTATCAAAAAATGGATGGGCTTGATGAATGGATCACTTCAAAAAAATCAGATTTTTTTCCTTCGAGAAATCTGTTTTACCCGAAAGGTGGGAGAAAGTTCGATGGAGCATATTTTGAATGAACTCATTTTGTTTGTTTAGATAAATACATTTTTTTCATTAAGAAATGGCGGAAACTTATTCCATACCCAATATATAATCTATTTTTATAGTAATGAAAACAATTTAGTAGATTAATTGTATTTGTACTATTACATTTCTAGATAAAACATATCATATAAATATATTATGATCGAAGTATATTAGAACTGTTTGTACGACATCAAGGAAGTTTTAAACTTCCTTTTTTAATTAATACAGATGATTAAAACAGAGAAAAAAATCACCGCAAAATATGAAATTGACATGCTTGCAAGCTAAAATATAAATTCTATTATAGTATATTTGAAGTGGAAATATTCAATAAAGAAATTATTATGCCGAAATTTTACCGTGGCAAATCCCTCAAAAGATGGAATGAATAAGCCATTAATGACAATTGTGCAATGTCGCATACTTCTTTGCATCATAAGCAGTAATAATTTCTGCGTTCTTAATGGAGCTACATACCATTGCACGTTGTATCTAAAAGTTTACTATTAGAAAATTTTAACAAAAAGTCTTGATAAATTATAGATAAATTATAGATTAATTTGTTTTTAATCCTTTATTACAATCGCAGATAAATTGTTCATTTTACTTACACTTAATATTGTATTCTCATATAAGCAAAACAAACAGCTTTAGATAATAAAAGAATTTCTAAAATCATACTCATGTAATCAATTAAAGATTGTTACGCACACTCTATGAAAAACATCACTGCTATGATCGATCACTTTTTGTCCCAAATAGTTACAGAAAAACATGTGCCAAAAATGGCCAGAGACAAACAGAAAACTAACGATCATTTCGTAATATTTCTTGGATGTTATCAACTGAGAAAGCTACAGTATAAAAATGATTAATTTTTTATCATAGGGAAGAAATACAGATAAAATACTTAATCAAGGTATACATATGTACGACACATGTAATATTAAATAAATGTACATTATTACTCACGCGGTAAAGATTAATGCTCAATGATAATACTCCTAATGGCAATAACAATGAATACTCCCATATATAATTTCTTTTCAACATTTCAATAAATCTTAAATATGCGTAAAGAAAATATATTCATATAAAAGACTACTTTTATAAATAACTACTTTTATTATATGCATTAATTTATATTTATATGTGTGTATAACTTATATTTATATTTATATAATAATTTATACTTTTTATAAAATTTCAAAGTTTATGAAATCAACTACATAGTTGGATTAGAAGATTCGAAGAGAAATCACAATACATAATAAAAAAAAACTTCTAATTATACATATGATAATTACGAACTCGATTGCTTTTTTATACATATTGAATCCATTGATTACTCCTTGACACATTATCGAACTTTGTTCGGAAGAAAATGGAATATGTATTGCATTTTGTATCGTATTTTTGAACAATGTTTGTTCTATGCGACAGCTGCAATTGATAATATAAGTTTTGTATAAACACCGTTAAAATTAATACAATTCTTTGAAAATCATAATTTTGTTTTACCTAGCTATTTCAAATAAACCACACGCATGATGTACGTAAGACATATTAATCGTTTCGGTAGCTACCACCATAGTGAGACCGCATATAGCAACAAAATATATTAAAAACAAAATTAGAAAAAAATATTTTTGTTGGTCAATAAAACATTCCACTAGGATTGGCAGTTGTCGTAGATGTGACTCATTTTTATCAGATGTGGTATTAAAAAAAAAGTTTGATAACTGAACCAGAATGATGCAAAAAAAGGATACATAGATAAACACTGTAATTAAACAATTAAAATCTGAATTAAAGTGATCGAATTTTTGGAATACAAAATACATTCAAAATATTGTTTACATGTTGCAATTAATGTGATGAATCTTCCAATTTCTGCATATTTTTTTATTATTTCAATTTCTTGCAAATTATTTAATTCATTCCAGTCACAAAGTATTCGTTTCATAAGATCCCGCATCTGTGTTCATAAAATTATAAGTTATTTAATATCTTTTTTCGAAAATATCTTAAATAAAATTGATAATCATTTTTTCTTTTTCTATAAATTTCACTATAAATTTGATTTCCGATACTTTTACCCGTTTTATGTTTAGGCAGACAATACTATATTTTAACATATAGCCTAACCATGGAATGCTGTACGCGAGGACATGTAGAAGAATATCTACATTGTATTCTGTGATGAAAGTCATTAGCTAAAAGTGACAGTCTCCGATATATTGTTTCGACTTTTGCAGTAACAATAACTTATTAATTAACAAGAAAATGATTTTTTTTTAATTACTTCGACTAAAGATATTTCTTATAAGTTTTTGGATGCTAAAAGTGTGCAAGATGTTGCAAACCAAATTTCATCATGTTAAGTTTCCGAAATATGAGATGTAATATTAAAAACAGCTTCTTTACATTATTTGCATCTTTTTTTTAAAGACACATGTTATCTTAATATTCTGATCAAAAACCATGAACATATTTATTTCTTACAAAGTACATAAAAAAATTTTAATATCTTATTTTCTAGTGTTATAAAAGGTTTAAGGACAGGGTTTTTTTAATAATAAGGTATTAAATTTTCCATCTATAACAATGAAGTCATATAATTATAATTTTTAGTTGAGGTTAATACATATATAATTTTTGTTCATAATATTTCTTTTTAAATGCGTTTTTCTGAAATATTCGAGATGGTAATTAAAGTGAGACTTGTATATATATATATATTATATACATATATTGCATATGTATATATTTATCAAAATCTACCATGATATAAATTATACTATACGATAGCCACAAATTAAAAGTTATAAGTAGACATGATTTTATTATAGACGAAAAACAATATCAGAAAAATCTGGTACTTTACATGACTAAAGGATGTTAAAGTAATAAAAAATTGAATAGAAGATGAATAATACATTCATGATTACTAATTAGCATTTCAAGATAATAATTATTAGACTAGATTAGAAGATTAACCTTTTTTATAAACAAATATTGCTTTTTCACTACTCTCAAATATTGTTACTTTTCAGAATAATTCTCAATTATTTTCGTAAACCTGATGTGCTGATAAAATTTAGCTAGCGACATTATTTATAACTAAATAAAAATCTATACAAAAATTTTATCTGGTTCAAAGTATTTTTTACTGTAAACTAGTATAATTATTTTGGTGAAAGTAGCCTCCAAAAAATTATTCAAAATGTAGACTACAAATAACTTTTATTTAAATATTATTGTATTTATTAGAATTTTCTGCTACAATTTAACATATGTAATACAAAGAAAGTACTTTCTTCTTTAATGAGAATAATTATGCATTCATATCTTTTTATCTTTTTTCGTTTTACTAATTTTTATGTTAAGTAGTGTTCAAAAAATTAATAGCACATAAAAAATTATTGTACCTGAAATGCTACAAACGATACAAGCATTATCGTTGTAAACGTTATTGCGATATATCTAAAAGTAGATTTTTGATATGGCCATAATCCGATACAAAGTAACAAACTCCGATTAATTGTATAGTAATCGTTTACCGGACAATCTTGCCATCTCAATGCAAGTGTCATAACGTGTTTGTGCTGAATTTTTTTTCACAAGTTACTTCATAGGTTCTGTATGTTTGATTGTAGTTTACAATTCGCAATTCGTATTTAAATAAAATATTAAATTTATGCGAAAAATTACAATACAGTATCTATAGTTTACTGTAATTATACAAATTATAGTTTTGATGGAAATTTGAGTTAGATGGAAATATGTCTATATCAATAACCCACAGATAAAAAATTATTTGCATAAATCAATTACCTTTTTTCGCGAAAATGTATGAAAATATTTCGCTTTGCTATATTCGATCGACGCAAGCGCATTAGTAAAATCGCGCTTTCACGCGTAACGAACGATCTTCATTTCTATTCGAGACGCAGAACGTTGCGGTGCTTTTTTTATGATATATGTGCGCGATATATACTAATGCATTCCATATTAATTAGAAAGATCATTGTGCTGTTATAATTATTGAAAATGTTTTTTGTGCGTCTTCCTGGCAAACATCGTAAGAATTATATTGAGGAAACTTTGTATTATACGAAAATTCTTAATTAAATTTACAAGTTGTCACTACTACTGATATAATGTATCTAGGTATTAGATGTATTGTAATATAATTAGGTTTAAAACATTACACCATGAAAAATTTTTATTGAACAGTAACTACTATTTTTATTAAATTAGTTTCCGTATTATTAAGATTGAATTTTATTGAACATAAATATATTTTATAAATATTAGAAGTGACATAATAACGTTATCATATAATAATATTTTCCTTAGAATCATTTAATTTTATAGTTCGGACAAAAAATCGTTTTTTCGGTGTGACTTCACATTCATGTTTATATTTTACACTAAAATTATTATAAGAATAAAAAAGCTTATATTTATGACATTATTGTGAATATAATAGAAAATGTAATGATAATGATATCATATTCTATAGAAGAGCAATCGAAAAGATAAAATAATACTAATAATATGACGTTATGTTTTTATGTTTATTCTACGTTACAGTAATATAAATACTATAAACAAAAGTAAACTATAATTGTATCTGTACTATTATATTGTTATTTAGAACTTATGCTGTAAGTAACTTGTTCCGTGGAAGTTTAAATTTTGTTTCTTCACATTATGCAGATAATCAAAAAAGGGAAAAAATTACCACAAAATATGAAATTGACGTGCTTACTTCCTAAATAATATAAATTCTATTATAGTATATTTGAAGTGGAAATATTCAATAAAGAAATTATTATGCCGAAATTTTACCGTGGCAAATCCCTCAAAAGATGGAATGAATAAGCCATTAATGACAATTGTGCAATGTCGCATACTTCTTTGCATCATAAGCAGTAATAATTTCTGCGTTCTTAATGGAGCTAAATACCATTGCACATTGTATCTGAAAGTTTACTATTAGAAAATAATAACAAAAAACTTTGATAAAGTATAGATTAATTTGTTTTTAATCCTTTATTACAATCGCATGATAAATTATTTATTTTACTTACACTTAATATTCTCATATAAGTATAAGCAAAACAAACAGCTTTAGATAATAAAAGAATTTCTAAAATCATACTGATGTAATCAATTAAAGATTGATATATATGTTACGTACATTCTATGAAAAACATCGCTGCTTTGATCAATCACTTTTTGGCCCAAATAATTATAAAAAAACATGTTCCCAAAGTGACCAAAGACAAATAGAAAACTAACAATCATTTCGTAATATTTCTTGAATGTTATCAACTGAGAAAGCTATAGTATAAAAATGATTAATTTTCTTTCATAGGGAA
>NW_012130092.1:1475633-1492765 GCF_000143395.1 Atta cephalotes
TCACGCGGTAAAGATTAATGCTCAATGATAATACTCCTAATGGCAATAACAATGAATACTCCCATATATAATTGTTTTTCAACATTTCAATAAATCTAAATAACAGTAAATCTTAAATATGCGTAAAGAAAATACATTCATATAAAGTACTACTTTTATTATAACTACTTTTATCATATGTATTAATTTATCATATGTATTAATTTTATCATATGTATTAATTTATTCGAATTATATTTGTCAGTTATATGTGCCAATAATTTATAAAATTTCAAAGTCTATAGAATCAAGTACATAGATGGATTAGAAGATTCGAAGAGAAATCACAATGCATAATAAAAAAAACTTCTAATTGTACATATGATAATTACGAACTCGGTTGCTTTTCTATACATATTGAATCCATTGATTTCCCCTTGACATATTATCGAACTATGTTCGGAAGAAGATGCAATACCTTGTATCGTATTTTTGAACAATGTTTGTTCTATGCGATAACTGCAATTGATAATGCAAGTGCAATACGTTTTTATATATGTATAAACACCGTTAAAATTAATTCAATTTTTTGAAAATCGTAACTTTGCTTTACCTGGCTATTTCAAATAAACCATACGCATGATGTACGTAAGACATATTAACCGTTTCGGTAGCTACCAACATAGTGAAACTGCATAATCCAGCAAAACATATTAAAATCAAAATTAGAAAAAAATATTTTTGTTGGTCAATAAAACATTCAACTAGAATTGGCAGCTGTCGTGGACGAGACTCATTTTTATTAGATGTGGTATTAAAAAAAAAGTTTGATAGAAACTGTATCAGAATGACGCAAAAACATGATACATAGACAACCACTGTAATTGAATAATTAAAATCTGAATTAAAATTATCGAATTTAAAGTACGAAATAAATATTCAAAATATTGTTTACATGTTGCAATTAATGTGATGAATCTTCCAATTTCTGCATATTTTTTTATTATTTCAATTTCTTGCAAATTATTTAATTCATTCCAATCACAAAGTATTCGTTTCATAAGATCCCGCGTCTGTGTTCATAAAATAAATGTTATTTACTATCGTTTTCCGAAAATATCTTAAATAAAATTGATAATTATTTTTTTCTTTTTCTATAAGTTTCACTTCTATAAGTTTGATTTCCAATACTTTTACCCGGTTTATATTTAGGCAGACAACACTATATTTTGCCGTATAGCCTAACCATGGAATGCTGTACGCGAGGACATGTAGAAGAATATCTACATTGTATTCTGTGATGAAAGTCATTAGCTAAAAGTGACAGTCTCCGATATATTGTTTCGACTTTTACAATAACAATAACTTATTAATTAAGAAAATTTATTAATTAAGAAAATGATTTTTTTAAATTACTACGACCAAAGATATTTCTTATAAATTATGGGATGCTAAAAGTGAAGTTGCAAGCCAAACTTCAGTATGTAAAGTTTCTGAAAGATTTGAGATATAATAAGCTAAAAATAGCTTTATTACATTATTTGCATCTTTATTTAAAGACACGTTTTATCTATATATTCTGATAAAAAAAACCATGAATGTATTTATTCTTACAAAGTACATAAAAAAATTTTAATATCTTATTTTTTTAGCCGTGTTGTGAGAGGTTTAAGAGCAAGATTTTTCTAATAATAAGGTATTAAATTTTCCATCTATAACAATGAAAACATATAATTATAATTTTTAGTTAAAGTTAATATACATATAATTTTCGTCCATAATATTTTTTTTAAATGCGTTCTTCCGAAATCGAGAAGGTAATAAAAATGAGACTTATGTATATACTATATACCTATATTCTATATGTATATTTACCGAAACTGTCTACTATCATATAAATTATATTATACGTCGATAACAAATTAGAAGTAATAAGTAAACATGTTTTATCGTCATAGACGAAAAAAAACCTTAGAAAAGTCTGGTTTTTTACATTAAAATAATAAAAAATTTTATTGAAGATGAATAATACATTCATGATTTCTAATTAGAATTTCAAGATAATTAACCTTTTTTATAAAAAAATATTGCTACTTTTTCACAATAAATTTTAATTATTTCATAAACCTGATAAAATTTCACTTGTGAAATTATTTATAACTAAATAAAAAATCTATATAAAAATTTTATCTAGTTTTTTACTATATTTTTTACTGTAAACTAGTATAATTATTTTGGTGAAAATAGCCTAAAAAAAATTATTCAAAATAAAGACTACAAATAACTTTTGTTTAAATATTATTAAATTTATTAGAATTTTCTGCTACAATTTAACACATGTAATACAAAGGGAGTATTTTTTTTAATGAGAGTAATTATGCATTAATATCTTTCTTCTTCATTTTATTAATTTTTATTAATTTTTATATTAAGTAGTGTTCAAAAAATAATAGCACATAAAAAATTATGTATATACCTGAAATGCCACAAACGATACAAGCATTATCATTGTAAACGCTATTGCGATATATCTAAAAGCAGATTTTTGATACGGCCATAATCCGATACAAAGTAACAAACTCCGATTAATTGTATAGTAATCGTTTACTGGACAATCTTGCCATCTCAATGCAAGTGTCATAACGTGTATATGCCGAATTTCTTTCCACAAGTTATTTCATAGGTTCTGTATGTTTGACTGTAGTTTATAATTCGAAATTCGTATGTATTTAAATAAAATACTGAATTATGAATATGCGAAAAATTACAATAGAGTATCTATACTTTACTGTAATTATGCAAATTATAGTTATGATGGAAATTTAGCTAGTGTCTGTATCAATAATTCTCAGATAAACATTATTTGCATAAATCAATTACCTTTTTCCGCGAAAATATATGAAAATATTTCGCTTTTCTACATTCGATCGACGCAAGCGCATTGGTAAAATCGCGTTTTCACGAATAACGAACAGTCTTCATTTCTATTCGAGACTCAGAACGTTGCGGTGCTTTTTTTGTGATATATATATGCGACATATATGCTAATGCATTAACAGCATTCCTAATTAACTAGAAAGATCACTGTGCTGTTATAATCATTGAAAATATTTTCTGTGCCTCTTCCTGACAAATATCGCGAAAATTATATTGTGGAAATTAACTTTGTATTATGAAAATTCTTAATTAATTTTACAAGCTGTCACAACTACTGATATAATGTATCTAAGTATTAGTTATATTGTAATATAATTAGGTTTAAAACAGTACACATGAAAAATTTTTATTGAGTAGCTACTATTTTTATTAAATTAGTTTCCATATTATTAAGATTGAATTTTCGGAACATAAATATATTTTATAAATATTAGAAGGGTAATAATAATGTTATCGTAATAATAGGTTTCGATATTTTTGTTATCATTTAATTTTATAGTTCTGATAAAAAAAATCATTTTTTCAACTGACTTCACATTTATGTTTTACATTAAAATTATTATAAGAATAGAAAAGCTTATATTTATGACGTTATTGTGAATATAATAGAAAATATGATGATAATGGTACCACATTCTACAGAAGAGCAATCGAAAAGATAAACTAATACTAATAATAAGATGTTACGTTTTTATGTTTATTCTACGTTACAATAATATAAATACTCTAAACAAAAGTAGTTATAATATATTGTATCTACTATTATATTGTTATTTAAAACTTATGCTGTTAGTATGTTATGACTTGTTTCGTGGAGTTTTAAATTTCGTTTTTTCATATTATGCAGATAATCAAAAAAAGGGAAAGAATTACCACAAAGTATGAAATTGATGTGTTTATAAACTAAATAATATGAAGTCTATTATAGAAAATACAAAAAAAAATATTCGATAAAGGAGTATTGTTATCGAAATTTTACTGTGGCAAATCCCTCGAGCGATGGAATGAATAAACCAGTAAGGACAATTGTGCAGTGTCGCATACTTCTTTGCATAAGCAGTAATAATTTCTGCGCTCTTAACGGCTATATATCATTGCACATTGTATCTAAAAGTTTACTATTAGAAAATCTCTCTCATGATAAATAAATCTTGATAAATTATAGATTAATTTGTTTTTAATCTTTTATTACACTCGCGTGATATGTTCATTTTATTACATTTAATCTTCTCATATGTAATATAAGTATAAGCAAAACAAACATCACTAGATAATAAAAAAATTTCTGAAATTATACTGATGGAATCAAATAAGGATTGATTCATATATTACACACATCCTATGAAAGACATTGCTGCTATAGTCATTCATTTTTTTATCTAAAATAGTTACCGAAAAACATGTTCCAAAAATGATCAATGACAAACAGAACATTAATCGTAACAATTATATCGTAATATTTCTTGGATGCTATCAATCGAGAAAGTTACAGTATAAAAATGATAAATTTGCTTCTGTATGGAAGAAATACATTAATATCGCATTCACAATCAGATTTTATTTTTAAGGCTTCCTTAAATTTAACTTTAGACTTTACTCAGTAGTCAATAAAATAATTTGTAGAGCATCTGAAGATAAATTTAAGAATTCTTTAAATATAAGGCTTGAATATCGGAATATTGAATAAAAATATCTAATCAAGATATTCATATATACGATATATGTAATATTAAATAAGTGTACATTAATTATTACTCTTGTGATAAAAATTGTTCAATGATAATACTCCGAGCTGCAATAATACTGAATATGCCCATATATAATTTCTTTTACACATTTCAATAAATCTAAATAACAGTGAATTTTAAATATGCATTAAGAAATTTCGTGGTTCAAGGAGATAACACTAATATTTCACTGTGTTTTCGTTTATGAATAATGTTTAATTAAATCGAGTACAATTCACATATCAAGCACACACTTAACAAATACGTTTCGCTACCTATATGGCTTATGTTATTTAAGACGGCGATTTCGCCTGGTTGAACTCGAGTCGCTGGATCGCCTTTCAAACAACGCCTGGGGATGCTGTCTACCAGGTGGTGTGGAAATGGTAGTGCTTCATCAGTTTTTTACCACAAAAATAGTAATTATTTCTTGCTCGCGAATCTGCATTACATATTAATGATTAATGATTAATATTTCGTGTACGTGCATGCAGAAAAATATCTATTCTAGTGAAATGCTAATAAGAAAAGGTGTAAGTTTTATTCTTATTCTTCTGAGTGACGATTATCTATACAAAGAATATTTTCTTGATAATACAAGATATCTGATAATTCAAACAACGCTTGTGGACAGGTAGAGCGGATTAAACTGAGTCGACAAGCTCTGTACTATTTTGTAATTTTCGCGATAGTTAACAAGATATTAATTACTAAATATCGCCGAATATTGGTTTTCAAGAATTTTTTATTTTTATTAAAGTACTATCAACTTTACAGAAATAGAGCAAGAGATACACAAATATTGTTTATTTTCTTTTCATAAAACTCTAAGAATTTTTGCAGAATTTTTTAGTATCGTATTTTTTCATTTTTTGTTAAAAATAATTGCTAATAAAAAAATGCAGTACTAAAAGATTGATTTATTAAAAAATTCTAAAAAGATTTCTAGAGCTTTATGAGAACAATTTTTTGTCTCTTGCTGTTTTTCTGTACTTGAGTAAAAAATTCTTGAAAATATTTTAATAATTAATATCTTGTTAATTATATTACGAAAATTATAAAATGATTAAGGACTTTTCGACTCAGTTTAGTTCGCTCTATCTTATTCACGAACGTTGTCGGTAAAATTATCAAATACTCTTTTAAAATACTTATTATTTATTTAAAACAAGTCATATATGTAATATTTTTCTGTATATACGCTTTTGAACGAATAGAACTAAATTGAGTTCTCAAAAAGATTTCGATCATTTTCCGATTTTCGAAATATTAATTTCTGAAGCGCCGATTATTAGCCATCACGATGGCTTGTCGCGCGAGAAATTGGGGATTGGCTGGCAAGCGCCCCGCCATGCACCGCTGCAAGCCTCAATAGCTCGAACGCGCTTGCCAGGCTATCTCCGCTCCCCATGGTTCATGCGCTAAGCGATCGGTAGGCGTATACACTTCGCAGTAGTAGGTCGGGCGAGGGCACATATTCGGCTATACTTAAGGATTAATATCTCATTAACTATTGGGGAAATTTACAAAATGGTAGAGGACTTTTCGACTCAGTTTAGTCTGCTCTACCTGCCTATGAAATATTTGATGATTATTTCCAGACACCCTGTATATATATATATATATGTGTATGATGCCATAAATTATTTTATGATTAAATTTTGGACTAAATAGAAATATTCTATTTCTTCTGTACCCATGTTTTTTAAATATATTGTTGCTATAATCTATTACTTGATCAACGTAGTTAGAAAAAAACATGTAGCAAGAATAAGTAACAATATATAAGAATGATATATAAGAATGATATAAATCTTCCCGTAAATCTTTCATAATATACTCGCAAAACTATGAAACTTACAATTTTTTAAAAATTGTTATATAACACTATTACATCATTAATGATCACAATTAAAAGTTTTACAAACTCACAATATATAAATTGATACTTAACAATATCACACTCAAATCAACTGCCAAAAGATGAGCAACTGAGAAAATAGATTTGACGAAATCGATGAATCTTGAGTCTCTCTAATCATTATCAATATACAATATCATCAAAATGTGACCATCAACGCCAAAATGGAATATCCATGCTTAGAAGATTATGTTGTGCATCTGATGGGATCAAAGAGGTATATTATGAGCTGCTGAAATCATTCCAAAACCATCATTGATGATCGTTATCGACTACAATTGATACGTTTGAAACAAGCTTTGAAAAAAAAACGACCGGAATAGTTCAATAGGTCAATACGATAAGCTGATTCTATTACATGACAATGTTAGGCCACACGCTGCAAAACAGATCGAGCAATACTTGGAACGAGTGAAGTGGAAAATTTTGCCCAATCCATCGTATTCACTGGACATTGCTCCTTCAAATTTCCATTTGTTCCAGTCCATGCAGTCGGCCCTTTCTAGAAAGCGATACAATTATTACAAAGGTATCAAAAAATGGATGGGCTTGATGAATGGATCGCTTCAAAAGAATCAGATTTTTTCCTTCGAGAAATCTGTTTTACCCGAAAGGTGGGAGAAAGTTCGATGGAGTATAATTTGAATGAACTCATTTTGTTTTGTTTAAATAAATACATCTTTTTCATTAAGAAAGAACGGAAACTTATTCCCATACCCAATTCTATTTTTATATATAGTAATGAAGACAACTTAATAGATTAATTGTACTATTATATTTCCAGATAAAATGTATCATATAAATATATTACGATCTAAGTATATTAGAACTATTTGTACGACATCTTGAAGTTTTAAACTCCCTTTTTTAATTTATATAGATGATTAATACAGGGAAAAAATCACCGCAAAATATGAAAATGACATGCTTACAAGCTGAAATATAAATTCTATTATAGTATATTTGAAGTGGAAATATTCAATAAAGAAATTATTATGCCGAAATTTTACCGTGGCAAATCCCTCAAAAGATGGAATGAATAAGCCATTAATGACAATTGTGCAATGTCGCATACTTCTTTGCATCATAAGCAGTAATAATTTCTGCGTTCTTAATGGAGCTACATACCATTGCACGTTGTATCTAAAAGTTTACTATTAGAAAATTTTAACAAAAAGTCTTGATAAATAGATTAATTTGTTTTTAATCCTTTATTTCAGTCGCAGTGATAAATTGTTCATTTTACTTACACTTAATATTCTCATATAAGTATAAGCAAAACAAACAGCTTTAGATAATAAAAGAATTTTTAAAATCATACTGATGTAATCAATTAAAAATTGTTACGCACATTCTATGAAAAACATCACTGCTATGATCCATTATTTTTTGTCCCACATAGTTACAGAAAAACATGTACCAAAAATGGCCAGAGATAAACACAAAACTAACGATCATTTCGTAATATTTCTTGGATGTTATCAACTGAGAAAACTATAGTAAAAAAGTGATTAATTTTCTTTCACAGGGAAGAAATACCGATAAAATGTTTAATCAAGGTATATATGACATATATATGACATATTGTAATATTAAATAAATGTACATCATTACTCACGCGGTAAAGATTAATGCTCAATGATAATACTCCTAATGGCAATAACAACGAATACTGAATAAAATTTCTTTTCAACATTTCAATAAATCTAAATAACAGTAAATCTTAAATATGCGTCAAGAAAATATATTTATATAAAAGATTACAAATAACTACTTTTATTATATGTATTAATTTATCCGAATTATATTTATCAGTTATGTGCCAATGATTTATAAAATTTCAAAATCAAGTACATAGATATATGGATTAGAAGATTCGAAGAGAAATCACAATGCACAAAAAAAAACTTCTAATTGTACAATACATATGATAATTACGAACTCGATTGCTCTTCTATACATATTGAATCCATTGATTATCCCTTGACACATTATCGAACTTTGTTCGGAAGAAGATGCAAGTATTGCATCTTGTATCATATTTTTTAACAATGTTTGTTCTATGCGATAGCTGCAATTGATAATGTTTTTGTATAAACACCGTTAAAATTAATTCAATTTTTTTAAAATCGTAACTTTGCTTTACCTGGCTATTTCAAATAAACCACACGCATGATGTACGTAAGACATATTAACCGTTTCGGTAGCTATCACCATAGTGAGACTGCATATAACAATAAAACATAGTAAAATCAAAATTAGAAGAAAATATTTTTGTTGGTCAATAAAACATTCAACTAGGATTGGCAGCTGTTGTAGATGGGACTCATTTTTATCAGATGTGGTATTAAAAAAAAAATTTGATAGAAACTGTACCAGAATGATGCAAAAAATGGATATATAGACAAACACTGTAATTAAACAATTAAAATCTGAATTAAAGTAATCGAATTTAGAGTACGAAATAAATATTCAATATTGTTTACATGTTGCAATTAATGTGATGAATCTTCCAATGTCTGCATATTTTTTTATTATTTTAATTTCTTGCAAATTATTTAATTCATTCCAGTCACAAAGTATTCGTTTCATAAGATCCCGCATCTGTGTTCATAAAATAAATTGTTATTTACTACCTTTTTCCGAAAACATCTAAATAAAATTGATAATTATTATTTTGTTTTTCTGTAAGTTTCACTATAAGTTCGATTTCCAACACTTTTACCCATCTTATGTTTAGGCAGACAATGCTATATTTTGACATATAGCCTAACCATGGAATGCTGTATGCGAGGACATGTAGAAGAATATGTACATTGTATTCTGTTGTGATGAAAGTCGTTAGCTAAAAGTGACAATCTCCGATGTTTCGACTTTTATAGTAACAATAATTATTAATTAACAAGAAAATTATTTTTTTTAATTACTTCGACCAAAGATATTTCTTATAAATTTTTGGATGCTAAAAGTGACGATGCAAGCCAAATTTCATCAGTATGTCAAGTTTCCGAAATATTGTATTTGAGATGTATTATGCTAAAAATAGCTTTTTACATTTGCATCTTTTTTTAAAAATACACGTTATCTTAATATTCCGATCAAAATCATAAATGTATTTATTTCTTACAACTTTTTATATAAAAAAATTTTTTTTAAATTTTATCTTATTTTTTAGTCGTGTTATGAAAGATTTAAGGACAGGATTTTTCTAATAATAAGATATTAAATTTTCCATCTATAACAATGAAGTCATATAATTATAATTTTTAATTAAGGTTAATACAGGTTCTACATACAGGTTCTATAATATTTTTTTTTAAGTGCGAAATGTTCGAGATGGTATTAAAATGAGAGTGCATACTATATATATCCATATATTGCATATATGTATATTTATCAAAATCTATATAACCATGATATAAATTATATTACACATCGATGGCCACAAATTAGAAGTTATAAGTAGATATGATTTTATCGTCATAGACGAAAAACAACCTTAGAAAAGGTTGGTACTTTACATAGTTAAATGTTAAAATAATAAAAAATTGAATAGAAGATGAATATATTCATTACTAATTAGCATTTCAAGATAATGTTATAATTCTTTCTTTATAAAAAAATATTGCTACTTTTTTATAATAAATCTCAATTATTTTGTAAACTTGATATGCTGATAAAATTTGGTTTGCGGCATTATTTATAACTAAATAAAAAATCTATACAAAAATTTTATCTGGTTCAAAATATTTTTTACTGTAAACTAGTATAATTATTTTGGTGAAAATAGCTTCAAAAAAATTATTCAAAATAAAGACTATAAGTAACTTTTGTTTAAATATTATAAGAATTTTCTGCTACAATTTAACGTATATACAATATAACATAAAAGGAGTATTTTTTTTTTAATGAGAGTAATATCTTTTAGTATCTCATTTTACTAATTTTTATGTTCATAAAATTAATAGCATAAAAAATTATTGTACCTGAAATATTACAAACGATACAAGCATTATCATTGTAAACGCTATTGCGACATATCTAAAAGTAGATTTTTGATACGACCATAATCCGACACAAAGTAACAAACTCCGATTAATTGTATAATAATCGTTTACCGGACAATCTTGCCATCTCAATGCAAGTGTCATAACGTGTTTGTACTGAATTTCTTTTCACAAGTTACTTCTGTATGTTTGAATGTAGTTTATAATTCGCAATGTATTAAATAAAATACTGAATATATGTGAAAAATTACAATAGAATATCTATAGTTTACTGTAATTATGCAAATTGTAGTTTGGAAATAGTTAGAAATTTGACCATTATCTATATCAATAACCCTCAGATAAACATTATTTGCATAAACCAATTACCTTTTTTCGCGAAAATGTATGAAAATATTTCGCTTTTCTACTTTCGATCGACGCAAGCGCATTGGTAAAATCGCGCTTTTTCGCGTAACAAACAGTCTTCATTTCTATTCGAGACGCAGAACTTTGCGGTGCTTTTTTTGTGGTATGTGTGCGCGATATATACTAATGCATTATTCCTAATTCAGTATTCCTAATTAACTATAAAGATCACTATGCTTTTATAATCATTGAATATGTTTTCTGTGCGTCTTCCTGACAAATATCATGAAAATTATATTGTGGAAACTTTGTATTATGACAATTCTTAATTAATTTTACAAGCTGTCACAACTACTGATATAATATATCTAAGTATTAGTTGTATTGTAATATAATTAGGTTTAATACATTACGCTATGAAAAATTTTTATCGAACAGTAGCTACTATTTTTATTAAATTAATTTCCGTATTATTAAGATTGAATTTCCGGAACATAAATATATTTTATAAATATTAGAAGTAATAATAATAATGTTATTGTATAATAATAGGTTTTGATATTATTCTTAGAATCATTTAATTTTATAGTTCTGACAAAGAAATCATTTTTCCGACGTGATTTCACATTCACGTTTATGTTTTACACTAAAATTATTATAAGAATAAAAAACTTATAGTTATGATGTTAAAACTTATATTTATGATGTTGTGAATATAATAGAAAATACGATGATAATGATACTATATTATACAGAAGAGCAATCGAAAAGATAAAATAATACTAATAATACGACGTTACGTTTTTATATTTATTCTACGGTACAGTAATATAAATACTATAAACAAAAGTAGACTATAATTGTATCTGTACTATTATATTATTATTTAGAACTTATGCTGTAAGTATGTTATAACTTGTTCCATGGAGTTTTAAATTTCATTTCATTATATTTTCATATTATGCAGATCAAAAGAGGGAAAAAATTACTACAAAATATGAAATTCACATGTTTATAAGCTAAATAATATAAAGTCTATTATAGAAAATACAAAGAAAATATTTGATAAAGGAATATTATTATCGAAATTTTACCGTGGCAAATCCCTCGAGCGATGGAATGAATAAACCAGTAAGGACAATTGTACAGCATACTTCTTTGCATCATAAGCAGTAATAATTTCTGCGCTCTTAACAGAGCTATATATCATTGCATGTTATATCTAAAAATTTACTATTAGAAAATCTCTCTCATGACTAATAAATCTTGATAAATTATAGATTAATTTGTTTTTAATCCTTTATTACTCGCGTGATATGTTCATTTTATTTACACTTAATCTTCTCATATGTAATATAAGTATAAGCAAAACAAACATTCCTAGATAATAAAAAAATTTCTAAAATTATACTGAATACTGGAATCAAATAAGGAATGATTCATATATCACACACATCCTATGAAAGACATTACTGCTATGGTCAATCACTTTTTGTCCAAAATAATTACCGAAAAACATGTTCCAAAAATGACCAATGACAAACAGAACATTAACGATTATATCATAATATTTCTTAGACGCTATCAATCGAGAAAGTTATAGTATAAAAATGATAAATTTGCTTCTGTATGGAAGAAATACATATTAATATCGCATTCATAGTCAGACCTTATATTCAGGGCTTCTTTAAATTTAATTTTATATGCTCAATAAAATAATTTATGGAGCATCTGAAGATAAATTTAAGGATTCTTTAAATATAAGGCTTGAATATGTCGGAAAAATGTCTAATCAAGATATACAGGTATATGATATATGTAATATAAAATAAGTGTACATTAATTATTACTCACGTGATAAAGATTAATGCTCAATGATAAGGACTGTCCAAGAATAAATCTTCCCATACAAAAACTCACATATCCTCCAAACCACTTGACCGATTTTCAAAAACAAACTCATTTTAGAAACGTCTTTTAATTACAATTAAAACTATATTTTAAAAAATTCTTAAAAACTACTTTTGACAAAAATCTTTAATTTTTTCTGGAATCCTTTCCATCATACTTTTTATGATAGCCTCGGTCACTTCCTCGGATGCCCTCTTTCTTCGCTCTGAAAAACTCTTTTTTCTATCAGATCCTTCTATAGTCAAGTCTTCCTTGAAACGCCTATTGACAAACCGTTTTCACAAACTCCCGCCTCCCACGCAATTTTGATGAAACTCCACTCCGGGTGTTCTTGAAAAATTATGGATTTGCGTGTTTCTACTTGCCATTTTGCAACTGAGAACAAAGCGATTACGAAACTAACTGTTTCCATCGTTTCTTACATTTATTGCAAAGCCTACTAAATTAAAAAAATTGTTTTTTTTTTTAAAGTGGTTTGGAGGATATGTAAGTTTTTGTGTGGGAAGGTTTTTTTCTTTCCTTAGTACTCCGAACGCCAATAATACTGAATACGCTTATATATAATTTCTTTTAAACATTTCAATAAATCTAAATAACAGTGAATCTTAAATAAGCATTAAAAAAATCTATTCATATTCATATTGACTATATATTCATAAACGTAATGATTATAAATAACTACTTTCATTATATGTGTTAAGTCATCCAACTTGTCAGTTGTAGTATTTGTCAGTTATATGTGCTAATAATTTACTCTTTATAAAATTTAATCTATACTTAGAAACAAGATGGATTAAAAGATTCGAAGAGAAATCACAGTGCACAATAAAAAAATCTAATTGTACATGAGATAATTACGAAGTCAATTGCTTTTTTATACATATTGAATCCACTGATTAATCCTTGATATGTTATCGAACTTCTTTCGGAAGAAGATGCAATATCTTGTATAGAATTTTCGAGCAATGTTTGTTCTATGCGATAGCTGAAATTTTGATAACATAACCGCAACATGTTTTGGCCTAAACACTATTAAAATTAATTCAATTTTTTGGAAAACGTAACTTTGCTTTACCTGACTATTTCAAATAAATAAATATTTCCGCACGCATGATGTATGTAACATAGTAATCGTTTCTGCTGCAATCACAGTAAAAACGCATACGGCAGCAAAAATGGTAGAAAAAACAAAATTAAAAAAAAATTTTTTTGTTGATCTATAAAACATTCAACTAGGATTGGCAGCTATCGTGGACGGGACTCATTTTCAGATGTGATAGTCAAAAAAAAGGTTTGACAGAAATAGCATCAGAATGCAGCAAAAAACACATACGTAGATAAATACTGTAATTAAACGATTAAAATCTGAAAGTGATCAAATCTAATATACGAAATAAATAATTTCAAAATATTGCTTACATGTTAATTAATGTGATGAATCTTCCAATATCTGCATATTCTTTTATTATTTTAATTTCTTGCAAATTATTCAATTCATTCCAGTCACAAAGTATTCGTTGCATAAGATCTTGCATCTGTGTTCATAAAATGAATGTTATTTATTATCTTTTTCCGAAAATATCTTTAATAAAATTGATAATTATCATATCATTTTCTTTTCCTCTAAGTTTTACTATAAGTTTGACTATAAGTTTTACTATAAGTTTTCCGATTCTTACCCATCTTGTTTATGCAGAGAACATTATATTTTAACGTACAGCCTAGCCATGAAATACTGTGCGCGAGGACATGCAGAAGAATATCTACATTGTATTCTGTTGTGATGAAAGTCGTTAGCTAAAAGTGACATTCTTTGCTATATTGTTTCTACTTTTATATTAACTTTTATATTAACAATAATATAGAAATTAACAAGAAAATGTTTTTTTAATTGGATCAAACAAAATTTTTCTTTTAGATTTTTATTTTAGATTAGATTAGGACGCTGAAAACGATGTTACAAGCCAAATTTCATCAGTACGTCAGATTTCCGAAATATTTGAGATGTAATATTCTAAAAATAACTTTTTTAGAGTTATTTATCTTTTTTTTTATAGATACATATTATCCCGATGTTCTAATCATAAGCATGTGTGTTAATGTATTTATTTCTTATAAAATGAATTCTTACAAAATGAATTAAAAAAAATTTTAATATCTTATTTTTTAGCCATGTTATAAAACGTTTAAAGGCATAAAAAATCATTGTACCTGAAATGCCACAAATGATACAAGCATTATCGTTGTAAACGCTATTGCGATATATTTAAAAGTAAATTTTTGATACGGCCATAATCCGATACAAAGTAACAAACTCCGATTAATTGTATAGTAATCGATTACCGGACAATCTTGCCATCTCAATGCAAGCGTCATAACGTGTGCCGAATTTCTTTCCACAAGTTATTTCATTGGTTCATTTTATAGGTTTTGTATGTTTGATTGCAGTTTATAATTCGAAATTCGTATGTATTTAAATAAAATACTGAATTATGAATATGCGAAAAATTACAATAGAATATCTATAATTTATTGTAATTATACAAATTATAATTTTGATGGAAATTTGATCAGTGTCTATATTAATAACCCTCAGATAAACATTATTTGCATGAATCAATTACCTTTTCCGCGAAAATATATGAAAATATTTCTACATTCGATCGACGCAAGCACATTGATAAAATCACGTTTTTACGAGTAACGAACAATCTTCATTTCTATTCGAGACGCAGAACATGATGCTTTTTTTGTGATATGTGTGTGCGATATGTGCTAATGCATTAACAGCATTTCTAATTAACTAGAAAAATCACTGTGTTATTATAATCATTGAAAATGTTTTCTGTGCTTTTTCCTGACAAACATTGTAAAAATTATATTGTGAAAATTGATTGTGGATTATACAAAAATTCTTAATCAGTTTTGCAAGCTGTCATAATTACAGATACAATTTATCTAATAATTGTACTGTAATTAGACTTAAAACAATGAAAAATTTTTATTAAATAATAACTACTGTTATTATTAAATTAGTTTCCGTGTTATTAAGATTAAATTGCTGGAATATAAATATATTTTATAAATATTAGAAATAATAGTAATAATATCGTATAATAACTTGGATTACATCTCCTTTAGAATCGTTTAATTTTATAATTCTGCCAAACGTATCATTTTTCTGACGTAAATTCATTTTCACATTATCTTACACTAAAATTATTATAAGTTATTGCGAATATAATAGAAAACGCAATGGTATCACATTCTATGAAAGAGCAATTGAAGAAAAATAAAACTAATAATACATTATATTTTTATGTTTATTCTACGTACAGTAATATAAATACTCTAAACTAAAGTAGACTATAATTGCATCTGTATTATTATTATATTCTTATTTAGAAAGTATGCTATAAGTATGCATAATTTGTTTCGTGGAATTTTAAACTTCATTTCTTCATTTTATGCAGATAATTAAAAAAGGGAAAAAATTATCGCAAAGTATGAAATTGACGTGCTTACAAGCTAAATAATATAAAGCCTGTTATAAAAAAATTTAAAGTAAATATTTTATAAAAGAATATTATTACCCAAATTTTACCGTGGCAAATCCCTCAAACGATGGAATGAATAAACCATTAACGACAATTGTGCAATGTCGCATACTTCTTTGCATCATAAGCAGTAATAATTTCTGCGCCTTTAACGGAGCTATATACCATTGTACGTTGTATCTAAAAGTTTATTATTAAAAAATAACTAAAAAATCTTGATAAGTTATAGGTTTGTTTTTTATCCTTTGTTATAGTCGCGTGATAAAATGTTTGTTTTTCTTATATTTAATATTCTCATATAAGCAAAATAAATAGCTCTAGATAAAAAAATTTCTAAAATCATCAACTGATGTAATCAATTAAAGGTTGATATATATGTTACGTACATTCTATGAAAAACATCGCTGCTATGATCAATCACTTTTTGTCCCAAATAATTATAAAAAAACATGTGCCCAAAGTGACCAAAGACAAACAGAAAACTAACAATCATTTCGTAATATTTCTTGGACACTATTAACCAAGAAAGCTACAGTATAAATATGATTAATTTGCTTTCACACGGAAAAAATTAATGTTCTTATTCATAATCGGATCTTATATTTAAGATATTCCTTAAATTTATCTTTAGATGTTCAGGAGCCAATAAAATAATTTGTAGAGCATCTGAATGGAAATTTAAGAAAGCCTTTTATATAAGGCTAAATATGAATATCGATAAAAACTAGATTAAGTCTAATAAAGA
>NW_012130092.1:1492785-1509012 GCF_000143395.1 Atta cephalotes
GTGTGTGTGTGTGTGTGTGTGTGTGTGTGTGTGTGTGTGTGTGTGTGTGTGTGTGTGTGTGTGTGTGTGTGTGTGTGTGTGTGTGTGTGTGTGTGTGTGTGTGTGTGTACGTGATACATGCAATATTAAATAAGTGTACATTAATTATTACTCACGCGATAAAGATTAATGCTCAATGATAGTACTCCTAATGGCAATAATAATGAATACGCCCATGTATAATTTCTTTTCAACATTTCAATAAATCTAAATAACAGTAAATCTTAAATATGCGTAAAGAAAATATATTCGTACGAGTGACTATAAATTATTTTCATTGCCTGTTAATTTACACGATTTATATTTGTTACTTAAATGTGCTAATAATTTATATTCTTTATAAAATTTCATAGTCTATGTACTTGATGGAATTAAGATGGATTAAAAAATTTGAAAAGAAATCACAATAAAAAATGCACAATTAAAAAAACTTTTAATTACATATTATAATTACGAACTCGATTGCTTTTCTATACATATTGAATCCATTGATTACCCCTTGACACATCGTTATCGAACTTTTTTCGGAAGAAGATGCAATACCTTGTATCGTATTTTCGAACAATGTTTGTTCTATGCGATAGCTGCAATTGATAATGTAAATGTAGTTTTGTATAAATACGTTTTGTATAGATACGTTTTGTATAAATACTGTTAAAATTAATATAATTTCTTAAAAAACGTAACTTTGTTTTACCTGGCTATTTCAAATAAACCGTACGCATGACATGTGTAAGACATATTAATTGTTTCGGTAGCTATTATCATAGTGAAACCATATATGATAGCAAAACAAATAAAAAACAAAATTTGGAAAAAATATTTTTGTTGATCTATAAAACATTCAATTAGAATTGGGAGCTGTCGTGGCTGGGATACATTTTTATCAGATGTAGTATTAAAAAAAAAATTTGGTAGAAACTGTATTAGAATGAAGCCAAAAATGGATATATAGATAAACACTGTAATTAAACAATTAAAAATCTGAATTAAGGTGATTGAAATCTAAAGTATGAAATAAATGTTCAAATATTGCTTACATGTTGCAATTAATGTGATGAATCTTCCAATATCTGCATATTCTTTTATTATTTTAATTTCTTGCAAATTATTTAATTCATTCCAGTCAGAAAGTAATCGTTTCATAAGATCTCGCATCTGTGTTCATAAAATAATCGATATTTATTATCTTTTTCCGAAAATATTTTAAATAAAATTGACAATTATTGTTTTCTTTTTCTACAAGTTTTATTATAAGTTGATTTCCGATAATCTTACCTGTCTTATATTTAGGCAAAGAACATTATACTTTAACGTATGGCCTAGCCATGGAACGCTGTATGCGAGGACTTGTAGAAAAATATTTACATTGTATTCTGTTGTGATGAAAGTCATTAGCTAAAAGTAATTTTCTTCACTATATTGTTTCTACTTTTACATTAAAAATAACTTATTAATTAATAAGAAAAAAATTTTTTTTATTTCTTGGACGAAACAAGATATTTCTTATGATTTTTGATTGCTGAAAACAATTTTGCAAATTTCACTATTAGTCAAGTTTCCGAAATTGAGATATAATATGCTAAGCTTTGCGTTATTTGCCTTTTCTTTAAGACACATATTATCTGGATATATTCTGATTAAAAGCCATGAATGTATTTATTTCTTACAAAATATATTTGAGAAAATTTTAATAATGAAATGTTTAAAGAATTAATTTAGTTTAATAATAATAAGATATCAAATTATTCACCCATGTCAATGAAGTCATCTATATACATATACTTATAATTTCTAATTAGTTAATACACTTACCGTACAGTTTTTGTCCATAATATTCTTTTTTTAAATATGTTTTTCGGAGATATTCGAGTTGACAAGTAATTAAAATGAGACCTTTTATATACTATATACAGGGTATGTCACAGTCTGGACAAATTTCAATTTAAATTTTCCACTATATTGTTTCTCCGCCAGAGATTGTTGTTGGCGTCTGAGAAAGCCTGATGCTTCTAGTAAATAGTCATATTCTCAAATGGAATGGATTTTACTGCATTCTCCGGACATTGCTCCTTCTGATTATTGATCGTTCCGAAGGATGCAGCAAGTCACCGGTTCACTTCTTTCGCAGAAATCGAAAATTGACTCCAAAATTTGGAGCCTCCAAAGACGAGTCATTTTTTCGAGATGGAATTCGAAAATTGCCTGAGAGATGAGAAAAAGTAGTAGGCAGCGATGGACAATATTTTAATTGATCTGTTCATTCATTTTGTTTTGAAATAAATATATTTTTGAACACAAAAAAATGGACCGAATTAATTTGTATTCTCAATAAGTGCGGAATATAATCGAAGAACTGCGATCATCGAAAGCCTTCGCGCTGGGCACTCAGCAATGGAAATAATTCGATTCTTTGGATATACGAGGTCAACCATTTATGGCGTTGTGGCAAAATATACGGTTTTAAAAACAATCGGTTCCAACAATGATTCTAGAGTCACTCGAAAGAACGCACCGCGAGGACTCCCGCAGTTGTTGAAAGGGCTCAAACACTGATTTCGGATGACCCAGGGCAATCATTGTGCGGTCTGATGTAATGAAGCCGTGGATGGAAACTGTGGCATCCGGAAGGCCATATATTTTTCAGCAGGACGGTACATCGGCTCATATAAATCAATTCAAAATTGGCTCTCAGACAACGTCGATATGTTTGGTCCAAGGAATTCTGGCCTCCCAACAGCCCAGATTAAATCTCTTGGACTACTACGTATGGAGCGTAGTTGAAAGGATCACAAACAAGTCTCGGCATCCCAATGTGACGTCATTAAGGACCATTATTGAAGCAGCATTCGTCAACATGGACAGCGTTACATTACAGCGTGCGTGCGAACGCTTCAGACTGAGAATAGAGGTCATTCAAGCTAGAGGTCATTCAGAGCGTCATTAATAGGGATATATCGAATAATTGTGCTCTACAGGTATCCCCTAAATGCCATGTAAAAGGATTTTTTGTAATATTTAATTTTTCATTAAAAATATTTTGTTTAAAAAATTATTCGATTTTCCGGATTTTGGTGACGCACCCTGTACATATATTGTACAATATATATTTATCGAAATTTATATTCATCGATATAAATTACATTATACGTCGATAGCCACAAACTAGAAGTTATAAATAAATATAGATACTTTATCGTCATAGACGAAAAGCTATCTTAAAAAAATCTACTTAACATGGTTAAAAAGATATTGAAATATTAAAAAAATTAAAAACAGGAAATGAATAGTCATTTTATGACTTCTAATTAAAATATCAAGATAATATTAATCTTTTTTATAAAAAGAGTTATATTTTTTTATGCTAAATCTCAATTATTTTGTAAACCTAATGTGCTGATAAAATTTGATTTGCGGCATAATTTTTAACTAAATCAAAAATCATTAACTAGATTAAAAAAATCTGTAAAAAATAACTTATCTGATTCAAAGTTTTTGTAAATTAGTATAATTATATTTTGGTAAAAATAGTCTCAAAAAAATTATTCAAAATAAAAAATATAAATAAGAAATATTTATTTAAATATTACTAAATCTAGTAGAATTTTTTAATATATAACGTAATATAAACGGAATAATTCTTCTTTTTAATGAGAATTATGTATTAATATCTTTTAGTGTACTTCGGTTACTAATTTTTATGTTGAATAGTGTACAAAATAATTTATAAGACAAAAAATTATTGTACCTGTAATATCACACTCGATACAAGCATTATCGTTGTAAACATAATTGTGATATAGCTAAAAATAGATTTTTGACACGGCCATAATCCGATACAAAGTAACAAACTTCGATTAATTGTATAGTAACTGTTCACCGGACAATTTTGCCATCTCAATGCAAGTGTCATAACGTGTTTATACCGAATTTCTTTCCACAAGTTACTTCATATGTTCGATATGTTTGTAGTTTATAATTCGCAATTTATATTTAAATAAAATACTGAACTTATGTGAAAAATTATGATAGAGTATCTATAGCTCACTATAATTATGCAAATTGTAGTTTTGATGAATATTTGGCTAGTCTATATGTATAACCTTTAGACATTATTATTTGTATGAACCAATTATCTTTTTTCCGTGAAAATATATTTTTTTTTTACATTCGACCGACGCAAGCGCATTTGTAAAATCGTGCATTCATGCCAACTAATGGTCTTCATTTTTATTCGGGACGCAGAACGTTGCGATGCTTTTTTTGTGACATGTATGTGCTAATGCATTATCATCATTCTTGATTTACTATAATCACTGTGCTATTATAATCATCAAGATTGTTTTCTGTGTCTTCCTGATTAACATCGTGAAAATTATATTGTAAAAATTGATTTCGGATTATACGAAAATACTTAATTAATTTTACAAGCTACCATAACTATTGATACAATGTACTATTAGTTGTATTGTAATGTAATTAGGCTTAAAACACCATGAAGAATTTTTATTGAATTTTATTTTTATTATAATAGTTATTATTTTTATTATATTATTTATTATATTATTTATTGTATTATATTAATTTCCGCATTATTGAGATTAAATTGCCGGAACATAAATTTTTTTAGAAATATTAGTAATGATAATAATCATATTATTGTATAATAATGGATTGATATATTTTTTAGAATTGTTTAATTTTATAATCATGACAAAGAAACATTTTTCTGATGTAATTTCACTTTCACGTTAATGTTTTACACTAGAATTATTAGAAGAATTATTATTATAATAGAAAAGCTTATCTTTGTGAGCATAATAGAAAATGCGATGGTAATGGTATCACATTCTATAGAAGAGCAAAAATAATATTATAAAATAATATTATAATAGTACGACATTATATTTCTATGTTTATTCTATGTACAGTGATATAAATACTTTAAACTAAAATAGACTGTAATTATATCTGTACTATTATATTTATATTTAGAATGTATGCTATAAATATGTCATAATTTGTTTCGTATAGTTTTATACTTTGTTTCTTCATTTTATGTAGATGATCAAAAGAGGGAAAGGATTATCGCAAAGTATAAAATTGATGTGCTTACAAGCTAAATAATATTAATCTATTATAATATTATAATATTAATCTATTATAGAAAATTCAAAAAAAATATTCTATAAAGAAATATTATCGAAATTTTACCGTGGCAAATTTCTCAAACGATGAGACAAATAAGTCATCAATCGATTATGCAATGTCGTATGCTTCTTTGCATCATAAGCAGCAACTTCTGCGCTTTTAACGGAACTACATACTATTGCACGTAATATCTAAAATATTATTAATATAGAAAATTATAACTGAAAGCTTTAATCAAAAATTTGTTTTTCTGTAATTTTTTATTAGTCTTGTAATGTGAATTATTCGTTCTATTTATATTTAATATCTTAATATTTTAATATATAAATATAAATAATAACACAGTCCTATAGATAACTAAGATGATAAAAGAATTTCTGAGATCGTATTGATATGAATTAAGGATTAATTACATATACGTCATTCACATTCTGTAAAAAACACTATGATCGCTACTATGATCGATTAGTTCCTATCCTAAATAATTATAGAAAAACATGTGACTAATAATAAGCAGAAAACTAACAGTCATTTTGTAATGTTCTTTAGACTCTATCAACGGAGAAAGCTGCAGTATATAAACGATTAATTTGCTTTCGGAAGAAAAAAAAAATATATTTATCCACTTGATATAATGGAAAATAGCCGAATGTATACTGGGTCGCCTATAAATTGTAAAAAATTTTAGATTATTGCTCAATATAAGCAATGTTTAATAAAAAAAAGATAAATAAATGAAAAATGAAAAATGTAGACTAAAATTCAATAGCATATGTTTAGTTTTGTATGTATCAACATTTCAAAAAATTGGATAACTGATGTTAATTTTTTTTCGCTTTATGTAACTAATAATATTGTGACAATAGAATTTTATTGTAAATTTTTATATTAAAAAAAGATATAGGTATTAATTTGATGATTGTTTTTATTACTTTATAGTTGATGACTGTTTTTATTATTTTTGTATTTTTAATTATTTTCATTCATAAATTCGATTCTTTCAAAGGAGAAATGATTTAAAAGCTCTATCAGGGCGCCTATACTAGTTGCCTGTATTGTATCTTTTGTAACAAAAAGATGTTACAAAAAAATCTATAATAAATTAATTTGTTATTGATGGAAAATTAAACGTGTAATAAATTAGAAATATCTGAAATATCAACTTCTAATATAATAATTTCTAATGTTCATTTACATAGAAATTAGTCTTAAATGGAAAATATAATAAGAAATGATTTAAATGATACGCATTCGACAACTCTTCTCTATATAATAATACATATGTCGATAGCATGCATTATATTATTTAGCATTTATAAGTTAGTTATATCAATGTATTGTATATTGTTCCGCTATTTTGTGCCTTCTTGATATTAGGACAATTGGAGAGAAAATTGATATAAAAAAAAAGTTCTTGTTAATAATTTCTGTTAACAAGCCATTCTGTAAAAAAAAATATATCGATGAGTTACCACAATGTACAAATAAATTACATTCTTGTATATTTGTTACATTGTATTCATTAATAATTTTCTTATCGGCGTGTAATTATTTATGGATGCAATTAGTGAATCGTGAGTGTTTTGATCTTCCAACTGTCAGTTCCACTGAAATAAAATTTTCCTAAAGCTAAGTAATATTTTTTTGAATAAGAGTAAGTAAACATTTCATTTTGCAAATAAATATTTACTTAAAAAATAATGTAATACTGAAATCGAATAATATAAGCTTACGATTAGTAAATATTCATTACACAATAAAAATATTTACTTATATAAAAAATATTTACTTATTGTTAGTACTATTCAAGAAAATATAACTTTGATTTAGGAAATTTTTTATCAATGAAAATGTAACAATTTGGATTTCAATCGAGAAGAGCAGAATTTTCGCGATACTACACTAGCATTAGCGAGCGTAAACAATTACGTAGTAAGCGTAAATAATTCCGATAAGAAAATATCGATAAGAGAAATTTATTAATGAAAAGGATATAACAAATAAGCAAGAATCAAGTGTATAATTTATTTGCATGCATTGACATCTCGAACGCAACTTGTTTCTCAATGTTTGTAGAAGTTCAGCTCAATGGCACTGAATCTCTTCTTTCTAATCTTCGATTTCATTCGATTCAGCTGTTCAAAAGAGCATGAAATAGTGCTTTATAATACTTCCACAGACACAACAATATACATATACAGGGTAATTTATTTTAATATTAACAGGCAAATAATTCGAAAATATGCAATTATATCAAAAGATATTCCAAATAAAAGTTGAATGATATATTCTATATCATACAATTTTTATTTGAAACGTATTTTGATAAAA
Source organism: Atta cephalotes (assembly GCF_000143395.1). Lineage (NCBI taxonomy): Eukaryota > Metazoa > Arthropoda > Insecta > Hymenoptera > Formicidae > Atta > Atta cephalotes. The sequence goes on from NW_012130092.1 coordinate 1,500,307, forward strand.
TTGTATTTTGAAATATTTGCCTGTTAAAATTAAATCATCTTATATATTGTAGTGCATAGTGCGCATCTATGATATCTAGTATTTAAAAAAATATATAACAGATAATAAATGTATACATATAAACCACATTGTATATACGATATTAAGGATATAAATAATTGCTCACGCGATAAAGATTAATGCTCAGCGACAATACTCCTAAGGACAATAGTAATGAATATGGCCACTCAAAACTTTTTTTCAACATTTCAACAAATCTTAAATAGCAATAAATCTTAAATACACGTAGAAAATGTATAAATAATTATAAATTATAAATAACTTATATTTGTCAGTTATATATACTAATAATTTATATTTTTCATAAAATTTTGTAGTCTATGCACTTGGAAAATTAGAAGAAGTGAAGATAAAAAAATATCGCAATATATAATAAAAAACTTCTAATCATATATACGACAATTACGAACTCGATTGCTTTCTGCTTTCTCTGTACATATTAAATTTACTGATTATCTCTTGACATATTATTGAATATATCTTCTTTCGATAAAAGATGCAGTAGCTTCTTGCTTATCTATCTGAGCAATGCTTGTTCTATGTGCCAGCTGAAATTGATAACGTAACTGCATGTTTGCAAACGCTATTAAAATCAATTCATTTCCTTGAAGAATGTAATTTTGCTTCATCTGGCTATTTCAAATAAATCACAAGCATGTTGTGTATATGACATAGTAAGCGTTTCGGTGGCTATCACTGTAATAAAAGCATACATGGCGCAAAGACATACTATCAACAAAATCAAAAAAAAATATTTTTGCTGATCTATAAAACATTCCATTAGAATTAGAAGTTGTCGGGATCATTTTTATTGAATATGATGTCCAAAAGAAAGTTTAATAAAAAACAGTATCAGAATGAAGCAAAAAAAATAAATGAATACTGTAATTAAAATCTGAATCGAAGTAATTGATTTTAAAATACAAAAGAAATATTCAAGATATTGCTTACAGGTTGTAATGTGATGTATTTTCCAAAAGCTCCACATTCTTTTATTATTTCAATTTCTTGCACGTTATTTAATTCCAATCACAAAATAATCATTTCATAAGGTCTCGAATCTGTATTTAACAATAAGCTAATATAATTATTTATTTAACAATACAGTTATTTATTCTTTTTTCTCAAAAGTATCTCAAATAAAATTGATTAAATAATAAATTATCATTTACTTTTTCTATAAGATTGATATCGAATGTTCTTACTCTTATGTTTAAGCAGAGACATTATATTTTAATGTATAGGCTAGCCATGGGTATATGTGAGAATATGTAGAAGAACATCTATATTGTATTTTATTGTGATGAAAATCATTAACTAAAAATGACATTTTCCATTTAAATTACTTTTACTTTCACATTTATAATAATTAGTAGAATAGCTTTAAAGGAATTATTCGAAATATAAAATACAAACAAGAAATTTTTGTTTAAATTTAATAAATTTATTATAATTTTTTATTATAATTTAATATTTACAATAAAAAAGAAATATCTTCTTTTTAGTGATTATACAATAATTAATGTCGTTTAGGGTATTTTGTTCTACTAATTTTGTTATTAAATTGCATATAAAGAAAAGTAATAAGAGATATAAAAAAGTAATAATTATATCTGAAATACTATAGATGATACATTATCGTTATAAATGCTATTGCAATTTGTTTCAAAATAGACTTTCGATATGGCCATAAGTCGATAGTATAGCCATAATAACAAAATTCGATTAATCGTATAATAATTATTCACTGAGCAATCTTGCCATCTCAATATAAACATCATAACGCGTTTACATCAAATTTCTTCCCACGAATTATCTCATAAGTTCGGCATACACTTGATTGTAATTTATAATTCGCTATTTGTACATATTTAAATAAAGTATTGAACTTGTGCGAAAAATTACGATAGAATACCTTACTATCGATACTATAATCATGCAAATTATAATTTCAGAACATATTTGGCTAGTGTCTGTTCACAATGTTCGAGTAAACGTTATTATTTGTATGGGTCAAATATGTTTTTTCTCTGTGTATATATTTGATATTCCTTTCCTACGTTCGATCAGCGCAAGCGCAGTTGTAACGTCGCTTTCGTACATTTCAGACATCTCTTCATTTCAATCCGAGACGCGGAGCATTATAGTACTTTCCTTGCGTATTGAAATAATGTGTGTTAATATCATTTGAAATTAACGAGAAAACTCATAATGCAATAATTATTGGAAATTACGATCTGTGTACCATGCTTGACGAGCATTATGAAGATTACATTATAAGTGCTGTGAGGACTTATTTTGGATACATCGAAATCTTAAATTAGTAAGCTCTCATAACTTGATGCAATGTATTATTTGCACTGTAATAAATTACACTTAAAACTCACTATATTGTGAAAAATGTGCGTTTATATATATAATAGGTATAGTGTCTTTTTGTTAAATTAATTTATTAAATTATCGAAACATAAATACACTTTCTAAGTAGATATTTTAAATATTGATAATAATATTATAGGATAATAAATAATTTTTTCTTAAGATAAATTAATTTTACAAACCTGATAAAAAAATGTATGATATAATGAAATAACATTTTTCTTATTTTAAAAATGTAGTTCGATTAATATTGTATATCCTACTGGCTAATGTTGCATTAATATTTTTTTTATATTTGCATTATGATTCCATAAAATATATATTGATAAATTCCGTAAAATTTTATTTTTATTCATATGTAATAAATATAATAGATATAATCTTAAAAATTGTTTTCGTGTATTATTAATTTATTACATTAGCATTTGCAACACACAAGCATACCAGAATTACTGGATTATGATAAACTATGTGTTCGACTAATACATTTTATTTTATGAATACGCTCATTGAATGGAATAAATTATCATAAAATACGAAAGTGACATGCTTATAAGCTAAAACGTGGAAATTATATTCTTGATTATCTAAAGCAAAAATATTCGACAAATTATTATTAATATCAAGATTTTACCGTAGCGAATCCTTCTAATGATGGAATGAACAAGCCGCCAATCATGAGCGTGCAACATCTCATGCTTTTTCGCATTACAAACAATAATAACTTTTGCACTTTTAACGGCGCTATGTACCATTGTATGTTGTATCTATGTAATATGTTATTAGAAAATCGTAAAAATTTTAAGATTGAAACAAATTTAAAATAAAAGCTGTTAGTGTGTCTTTAGTGTATTACGGTATATATCTATAAATAAGCTCACGTTTTATAAAAAATATCGCTGCTATGATCGATCACCTCTTGTCCAATATAGTTACAGAAGAATAAGTACCAAAAATGGCCAAGAACAAATAGAAGAGTTGTTATTAAATCCCCATATGCCTCGGTCGTTATTAGCCGAGAAAGCTAGACGATCAGTTTTACTTTGTGAGAAATGCAGAGTTTATACCTACGCATACGATAGTATACGCAAGTGTCCTGTTTATAATACCTAACTAAGATTTGTTAATTACTCAGCATCATTGATAAAAATATATCCAAAATAACTTACGCGATAAAGATTAATGCTTAGCGTCAGTACGGCGAATGGTATCGCAATAAAATACATCCATTCAAAATTCACTTTCGTCATTTCGATAAACCTTGAATAAGGACGTACGCAAGATAAATATAATACAATATAAATGACTATTGTCAATAATTACGTGTACATACGATTATAAGATTCTTTGTATTCTTGTTATATTGTAACATCTTTGTGATTCTTGAAATTTTGAATTGTATATTAATAATATATTGTATATTAATAATATATTAATAATATATTAATGCACGTTTATTGAAGAGTGAATAATTTAAAGAAAAATCACATTATAAAATAAAAGAAATTATCTTTGATTAAATTAATAAGAATTACAGACTCGATTGCTTTCCTGTGTATATCAACTGCACTGATTATTTCTTGGCATATTATTGAATTTTTTTCAGTAACAGATATTACGTCTCGTATCATATCTTTGTGCAAAGCTTGCTTTATACGATAACTGAAAAGTAGAGAAATTTGTAAAAATTATCAAAATAAGTTGATTCGCTTCTTAGCTCTTAAGTAGGTACCAGGCAATCTATGCATTTTTTTATCATAACTATTTGTGTCTTGGATTTTGATAAAAATGAAGACAAAAGCTAGAAAAATGAAGATAAAAAGAATAAATGAGTTCTGCTATTTACTGACAAGTAATTAACTAATAATTTTACTTTTTAGTGGAATACATCGATAATTATTATATATCAACATTAAATAATAATTACATCGATATATTTCATTACACGAAATCATTAGTTAAATACTTGTCAGTAAACAAAGATCATTATTTTACTCTACTTTCAACTCTTTATATCTTTTTTTCAGACATTCGATTTCATCGTCAATTAGATTTCTAGAAAGAGCAACTTTTTTATATTTTCCAATAATTACGACTTAAAAATTTTAATTAAGAATTACAAGAATTTGAAATAGAAAAAAAATGCGTAAGAATTTCCTATTTAATGGATTAAAACGCTATATTTACTTCGCTATTTCGAATAATCCACATGCGTGTTGTGTATATGACATGCAAAGTGTTTCCATGGCTATTACTGTGGTTATGCCACACAGAACGATAAGGAACAAATATAACAAAAGTGGAGTAAAATATTTTTGTTGATCTATAAAAACCTCGATCTCGGCTGAAAGATGCCGTATACGAGATTCGTTTGTAGCTGTTGTGATATCCAGAACAAAATTGATTAGAAGTTGTATTAAAATGAAGCTAAAAACAGCCAAATAGACGAACACTGTAACAATAAAATTTTAATTCTACATTATTATTGAAACTAACACGTTGAAAAATTATTTGAGATATTGCTTACATATCGTAAAAAATGTGATAAGTCTTCCAATAGCTGAATACTTTTTTATTATTTCAAGTTCATGTGCATTGTTTAATTCATTCCAGTCCAAACGTATTCGTTCTATAAGCTCTCGCATCTACGCTCGTAAGATAATAATTATTTATCGTTTTTTCTAAAAAATATCTTTAAAATATTTTTAAAAATATCTTAATATTAAATACATTTACTTTTTTCATATTTAACCAATGAATATTATATCTCAATACATAACTCAGCCATGGGATACTGTATGCAAGGATTTTCAAAAGAAGCTCCATGTTGTATTCTCTCGTGAAAAGGGTTGCAAACTGAAAGCATTACTTTTTTCCAGATATTTAACTTTTAATAAATTTGATTAATTTCGTTATATTAATGACTTTTTTAGTTAGAATAACTTTGTAGTGACTTTAAAGAAATTGTTTATTACAAATATGATCATTCTAAGTATCACTGAATTCATCAGAATTTTTTGCCATTAGAATTTCCTTACAGACAATTTATTTAAATTAATTTCATTTGTTAATTAAAATTCATTATGCGTTCAATTTTTGCTCGATTTCTCGTTTTATTTATGTATTAATTTTTATATATTATCAAATAACAATAGTTCGGAAATAATAAAAGACATAAGATTTGAAAAGATTATCATACCTGAAATACTGTACTAGACGTAAGTATTATGATCATCAATGTTATTAGAATACATCTGAAACCAAATCTTTGATATGGCCACAAGCCAATACATAGTAACAGGTTCCGATTAATAATGTAATAACTGTCTGCCGTACAAGTCATTTCAGTACAAGTGCCACAATACATCTGTACTAAAATTTTTTTCTAGAAATATCTTTTCTACTTGGTTAATATATTCTATTATAATTTTACATTTTCTACGTTTTTTTGTTTGCAAATATTGCATTAATGTCAAAATTACAAAATTCTGTAATATCAAAAAATTACAAAATTGTTAAATAACTGGCTCAAATTATAGTTTTATCTTATATATCTGACTAAAGCAGCCACAAGTATGGAAAATCTAATATGTTACTACTTGCAAAGTATGTATAACCAGTTATTTTCTTTCTATTACCATTGCTTCTTATATTCGATCAATACAAGCACAATTACAATATTTCGCGTATTTTCAATGTTTTATCAGTCCTATTCGAGACGTGAGAAATCAGATGTGAGAAGTGAGACGTGGTACTTTCTTTAGACGTGTATACAACTAATATGTAGACATAGTAAATTAAAACCGATATTCATAGTCGATTCTTATTTCAAGACCATTTTAAGTAATATATTAATACGATTCTATAGTTTACGATATTTTAAAACTGTACTTAAGACAATTTTAACTGTATTTATATTTTCATTTCATATAGAACATTAATTTTAACATATTATATATAACTCTGATAAGAAAATGCTAAGATAATGTAATAATATTTGCCCAGCCAGAGGCATTAATATTATTTTAATAAAAATGGTCAATATTTCATTATTTTTCTTTTTGTCTAATGCTCTGAAAAACATACAATCTTAAAACAATTTCCTTCCCTTTTGTTTTTTTTTATTCAAAAACATCCGAAATCTTTTTTTCACATTTTTCATATTATTACACTTTTAATGTTGTTAGTTGATGAATAAATAACAACATTGAAACTGTATTCTCCAGATAAAATAAAAAAGGAATGTAAATGCTAGTATATTTATTGTGAATGTAAAATCGGTGATTGTACAAATTTATTTCGTATATATTTTATTCCAGTATCTTATATTTTTGGTGTATGTTTTTCTTACATACGCATATATGTGTGTACATAGATAAGTAAAATTTCACAATTGTTTTCAAGCTCAATAAATCATAAATTTATATATCACATTTACGTAAAAAACGGAAAAGAAATAGTATGTAGTATTTTACGAATTAAAATGATATTTATGTGGTTTGACAAGCAATATATTTAATGTAATCATATTACAATGAACTTAAGACATTGATTTGATCATATCTCTACGTGAATTATAAATTTTTCGTTGCATGTAATATCATGTTTTGATCAACCATATAGTGATTTTAAAGGAAATATTTGCGCATATCACTAATAACATTAATGTATTGACAAAAAAATTGTAAAATAAGATAAAGAACAGCTCACGAACTAAAATATAAATTATTAATTAAAATTAATCCTATTTATAAATTTGTTATATTAATTTTTTCAATGCTATGGACACATTAATTTAGGCGTCTAATTTTAATAGTAAGCATCGAAAAGTGTGTATTATATTATTTGTGACGTTAATTTTTTATTAATAAATTTAATTTAATTTACATTTGCTTCTAAATAAACTATTAATTATATTTTTTCTATTTCTTTTAAAAATGAAATTTATGCCAATTTAAAGACACTGTTTGTGTATTACAGTTTAATTTCTTGTAACATAATTATTATATACAAATTATAAATATTTAAGTAAATTGTGGAGAGATGTAGTTTAAAATTAATTGAATATGTTATTACATTTGAAGTCTGCTATTATTTCATTATATTATACATTTGCTTTTGATATAACACTTACCGACGCAAAAGATTCAAGTGATCCAGAGAATACACTACACATTATAAATTTAGAATTTTTTACGCTTCTTTGCATCATAAACTGTAGTAGTTTTTGTAGTGGAATAGGGACGGAATACCAAGGCAATTCGCATCTAAATAATAAGATTTAAATAATTTTTCTAAACATATTTAATGTGTCATTTATAATAGAAATATTTTATTCAATATAAATAAAATCAATAATTGTAGTTATTGATAAGTATGCAATAAGATCAATATAATTATTCTAAAATTCCACGTATTCTTTGTTATTACAAAAATTATATTCAATAATATAAAATTATTTAAAAAATCTATAGAAAAATTATATATATAAATATTATATATATAAGAAAAATTATTGAGAAATAAAAAGTATTTAGAATAGCATACATTTTGTAAAATATGTCGGCACTGCAGTTTGTTAGCATCTGCATCAAAAGATTGATCGTGAACATGTAAATAAAGTGAATGATGACAAATATTGCAACCAGAAAAAATTCTTCAATTTCTTTCTTGAGTCCTGCTTGAAAAAGCTAATGCACGAAAAAATGCTTTATATCACATAAAATTTCAATTTTTCATATTATATTCAACAATGCATGTCCTTGATGGAAAAACTCAAATTTTTGCGATAAAAATATACTTACAGTATATTTTTATTTAGTATATGACAAAATATGATTTTATCATTTTGTCAATTTAATGCAATAATACATACATTGTGACTATTAGGATTGAGAAATATAATTCAAATAACGTTATATATAATGCTGTTACTATTATATTGTTATTTTTTTGATAATAATAGTTACTTTTTTAAAAATTATACAAGATTTATATATATATGTATATGTATATATATATATATGTACATTACACACATACACCACCCACCCACCCACACACACACACACACACACACACACACACACACACACACACACACACACACACACACACACACACACACACACACACACACACACACACACACACACACACACACACACACACACACACACACACACACGACACACGACACACACACACACACACACACACACACACACACACACTACTAACGTAACTAACTAACTAACTAAACTTAAA
>NW_012130092.1:1509032-1514226 GCF_000143395.1 Atta cephalotes
TATTAATATTATATATATTAATTATATATATATATATATATATATATATATACTATATAATANACTACTACACACACCTACACACACACACACACACACACACACACACACACACACACACACACACACACACACACACACACACACACACACACACACACACACACACACACACACACACACACACACACACACACACACACACACACGCACGCACGTACGCACGCACGCACGCACGTACGCACGCACGCACGCACGCACGCACGCACATATATATATTAAAATAAGTTTAATATAAAAAAAGTCTGCTATATAGAAATTAGCATAGAATTTTAAATATTACTAAAGTATTAAGTTAAGTATTACTAAGTAATACTAGAATTCTTACATTTAATCTTGATTATTAAATAATAATACAATTTTAAGATGTCTTACTTTAGTAATATAAAAAAGTAATAACTTTTACTTCTTAAGTAACCGTAATAACAACAAATTATTTTTTGAAATTAGTAACAAAGGATAACGAATTCTTTTTTATAAAAAGTAACTCGTTATTTTTATAAAGAAAAAGTTTCCAATACTGTGACATATCATGCAGTTAACACTTACGCGAAACATGTTGATACTTAGAGAAGACGTTCCCAAGAGAAATAAGAAAAAGAAAGATATTTCGAGACAGGAATTAAAAAAATCAAAGAACCTTTAATAATAGTTCAAAATTAATAACACTTTCACGTAATGTATTTATAATAATATATCGTTCATTCTAAGTGTGTGATTATTTCATTAGAATTAAATTTTCAATTTGAAATTCATTCATTCCGATTTTCTTGTACAATTTTCAAAATGTAGCATAGTATATATTGCTACGTACTCAATAGCTCTATTATGACTGATTACTGCGTTGATTATGTTCGTATAATATATTTTATGTTTTTCTGCAGAGATTTGTATTTCGCAGTCAAATGCATGCTTTAAGCGTAAACTACAACAGTAAAGTATGCATGTTAATAATTATACATATAAATAAAATGAGAAATACGAAAACATTAACGTAAAATTAAAATGTACTTTGATATACATTATGTTTTAGTTGCAAAATTAAATGTTTAAATATATTAAACATAACTTAATTTTTTATCTCAATCATTACCTAGTAATTTTGAATAGCCCACAAGCATGTTGTATATATACTAGGCTCATTGTTTCTGTACCTAGTATCGTAGTCGCTTCTACCAAAAGTGCTATGGTCATATGTATAAATATTGGTATGAAGTATTTTTCTTGATCGAAAAAAAACGTTGCTAAACCCAAAAGTTTAAGCGGACGTGATTCATTCAAGGGTATCATTATATCAAGGAATTTGGGTAATATTTGTACCATTAAAAATAAACATAGATTTAAATATAGAAAACCTAAAAATTTGATTAAAACATAAAAATAAATTATTATTTACATATATATTTACTTATTGTAATATATTTATAGTAATATATATTTGTATATTTTTAAGGGCCGATTGTTCTAGTTTCGGATGAACTATATGGTAATTAATCTACTGGATAAACAAAAGAATAAAAAAGTAAAAGCATAAAAGAGTAAAAGAGTAAGATAGAATTTATTAAAAGGTAAAATAACTCAGCTTTAAAGCTTTTAATAAAAAATGCTAATAAAATTGAAGTTACAAAAATATCTAACTCCAATTTTGTGTAACTATCAACATGTTAAAAAATATATACATACACGCACCTATTGCCATAATAGTCAACAATTTTGTGGTGTAGGAATATTGTTGTAAAATTTTTAATTCCTCTTTGCATTTTATTGAATTCCAATGATAGTTTATTTCATCTATTAATTTCTTCATCTATTATTAATAATAATTGATTTTTATGTATGTCATTGTATAAATTTTGATACACATTTTGATACTTTTATTTTTTAAATAAAAGTAAAAATAAATATAATATGGAAATACTTAAAATACAATTATGTACAAAATATAAATTTTAAACATCTTTTTTTGTATAAAATATCTTAATTGCATTAAAAGTATATTACAAAAAATAGACAACATTTATAATATTTGAAATAAATATGATGTAAAAAAATTTACAATTCACAAAATAATATAAAAAAAACTTACATCTTCAGATTTTATACAGAATGTAGCATATTTTGTAGTAACTACTAGACAAGGTACAGCAAATGATAAAATTTGAAGAAGATTATCTAAATTAGATGCACTTGTTATAATCTTTCCTATCTGTAATAATGTATTTTATTGATATCTTAATACATACCTTAACACATATCTTAACATTTATTCTATTATATTCATATTTCTTAATTACTATATTTTTATATTATTATAGGGTATTTGGAAAGTTTATTTTAAATCTTTTATTTTAGTTTAGTATGCAATATTTTACTCAAAGGGTAAAATATTTTATTGAAACAAATAATTTGTATCATTTTTTGGATTTTGAAAACTTCCAAAGATATGAATGTTTTATTCTAAAGAAAATGAAACATTCTTCTTCATCTTTCTCTCTCAACTCCCTTTGTCTTCTATCTGACTATTTCTCCTTTTAAAAAATTTTTTTCGAAATAAAAGATTCGTGTTTTTGAAAACCTTTACAGTTCACTTCTATCAATCATTTTTCGCCTGTAAGAAACTTTTGTTTTGGAGCAAAGATATCATGCAGTTATCCAAAAAAAGGATCAAGATTATTGGTACATATTTGCTTTAATAAAGTTACTTTTTGAATAAAATATTATGTCCTGGACTTACAAAAGAAATGAATTTTTCGAATAACTTAATGTACATATTTTACAAAAATATATAATATAAAATTAAAACGCTTAAGTTTTTCTGAACTATATTTTAGGTAATTCTGTTTAAATGTCAGAATTATTTAAAAAATTGTCTACTTGCATAAGTGCACAAATAATTTTGTTATTTTATATTTTGTTATTATATATTTTATATTCAAATGCATCATATAATATAGTTTAATAATACAAATTAAAAATAAATAGAAATTTAGAAAGGATGAACCAAATAACAACAAAGTAAATGTGTAAATATAAGAAACAAATATAATTATCTATTATGATCTAAAGCAAATAATAAATAATAAATGTCGTTTCGAGTCCGATCGGATCATCTTCAACGTTACATATAAACATAATTAAATAGACCAGAAACTGAATATAAATTAAACAGGTCAACTAATAAAATAATAGCCATCTGTAAAATCGCATCCTGTCATCATGAATATGATATTACGTCCGTAACAATATAGCGTAAATGTTAGATGTCAAAATAATAACAATCCACATTGGTGTCAAAATGCGAAACATCTGTTATTTGTTTTAAATCATGATAATTATATTTGTTTTTTTACACGTTTACTTTGTTGTTATTTGTTCATAGTCTTTCTAAACATTTATTTTTTATTTTATATTCAAGTTATTCAAATATAATATTCTTAAGACTAAAATTAGAAAAGAATAAAAATAAGAATACCTGTAGGAGTATGGAAAATAAAATCAGAGTGGAGATAAATATTCTCTGAATACATCGATACAATGTATTGTTATACGGCCATAGACCAAGTATGATTAACAGTATTTGTTGTATTCTGCAGTAGTGTTTGCCGAAAGATTTCATCTTTTCACTGAAGCTGAAGTAATGGATTATTTCGATTAAAAAAGATGCCAAGAAAAACTTCAATTCTATTATATTTTCCTTTCATATTTTATTCAAGATTTCTGCTTTTAAATTTTTATTATACTTTTCTTTTGATTATTATGTGAAATTATAATAACAGATATACAACCAAACAGCAATAGAAAAATTTATTTGTCACACTATCGAAAGAAAAAAAAGTAGTAAATGCAATTTATTTTTCAGATAATATTTCCATAATTCTCGCAAAAATATCCATGGCAAGACAAAAATTAGTTTCGCAAAATGTGCAAATAAGATAATTGAAGAGAAAAAAGTTTTCTTTCTCCAGAAGTTGACGCAAGCGCTTTCATCATTTTGCATTCTTCTTAACGATCGTTCTTCAGTTTCGTTCGAATGGTCGTAGACGTTATTTTAATTCTGCTGAACAGTTGAGTGAATAGTCATCTTCTGCATAATGAACACAAATAATTCTCTATTCGATCCAAGTTGAATAGAAGAAAGACTGAGCACCAGAAATAAAGTTATCATGATGGAACACGATTTTAATAGAATTTTCGAAATAACACATTGTCATTTGATTTCATTTATTCATTTTTAACTCATTTATTTTTTGTATTATAAATTGTTAAATAATAAAATTTTTAAGTTGACAGTTTAATATTTTTTAAGCATTATACGTTGTATTTTATAATTTCTGCATAAATTTTTGTATGCAAATATGTCATATACTTAAAAAAGTATATACAAAAGTATATATAAAAAAAGTATTATATATAAAAATGTTTTTATTTAGGCAGAAAAAAATAAATACAATGTTTTTTTTCTTAATAAATAATAATAAATAAATAATAAATAAAAATAAGTAGATTATTTTAATTCAACATGTTTATTGTATATATAAAAATCTGATATAATGCTTAACATAATAATTAACATTATGATATTCACTAAATACAACAATTTTTTAAAATTAACACAATAAAGATTTGTACTTTTTAAAATGAAAGTCTTTAATGAAATTGTTCATTAAAAATAGTTTATTAAAATTAATATAATTTCATAAATAACATTATTGTATTTTTCGGCAAAATTATAAGATTATAAGAATGGATGCATTTTATAAATAAAGTTGTTATATGGAACATAAGATTGTAAAAAAAGAAAGCAATAAACTCATGGCCTAAAACAAAAAAAAGAATATTATTTTAGAAGCTAACTTACATGATTATTTTTATTAATAATATGATTCTTACCATAACCAAACCTTCCAAACAGGGGTTAAACATACCAGCAGCATCAATTTTGTAACTTTTTACAGTTTTCCTGATCAAAAAGAGTATAAATTTTTGAATCTTTAACGGAGCATTGTACCATTTTGTATTGCATCTACATTACAAGAGAGAATTAATTAGTTTCTAAACAAATGTTTAGATGTATAAAAGTTATATATGTATCTTTACACATACACACACACACACACACACACACACACACACA
>NW_012130092.1:1515519-1522442 GCF_000143395.1 Atta cephalotes
ACACACACACACACACACACACACACACACACACACACACACACACACACACACACACACACACACACACATATCATACAATTTATAATACATTAATGCTTAAAAAGAGTATATTAATTGTATTACATACATCATTCGATGGACGTGATCGTCACAATTTGTAAACTCTTGCCCAATAAAATTGCCTATAATTAAAAATAAAAAAGGAAAACAACGTAACAGAATAATTTAATAACTTCTATCTTTTCCTGCTGCATCGTCATTATTCGAAATAACTGTAAGTAAAATTGATAGTTGCAATAATTACAAATAATCTTTTAAAAATAGCAAATGATCATATATAATCAGTATAGTACACACGCGAAAGAAACTAACAGTTGCTGAACATAGAGCCGCCATAATCATAAACAGATATGATAATCCAAAGCTTGTTTGTAATAATTCTGAAAATCTAATAGAATAAAAATTTTTTGTTACTTGTCATCATTAAATTACAAAAAGTTACAATATCCTATATTTATGAGCTCTCTTATAAATACTCTATTCATATAAGACATTCTTAGGAATAACTTAATAGCATACTGACTCAAGCGCTTTTCTATGGATGTTCACTGCAGCGACCACTTTATCGTGGAATGTGATGTAGCTTTTGGCTGTAGATAGTTGTGAAACATCTACATTCAACATATGTTCCATACGATAACTATAAAATTCTGTATGTCATAAAAAAAAATAACATGATTTATCATTAATTTATTACTATATAATAAAACTTCATATTTTTTGATCATATATTATTTTAATAAATATTAGTAGTATGTAATAATATATTAGTAATATTTGCTTATATACATTCGGGCTATTTACTCTACCTCTGCATTATTTAACCTTTCTTTTTGCCCTATTTTCTTATTATTTTGTATTTAAGTGATCATATACATAGTTATGTGAGAAAGAATTCAACGCGAAAAGTGAATAATAAAGAGAAGAGAATAAACGATATCGGGATTGTAAAGTCTAAATAATATAATTAATAAATCTATAGATTTTGATACTATAATCAAATACAAAAATCTAATCTATTGTCAATAAACATCTTAATTAAATAAAAAATACCATTGAATTTTTAATTTCTAATACACAAATAAATAAAAACAATACAAAAATTTTAAATAAGAATTGTTTCTCACTTACGATATACCTAGCAATTTTAAACATTCCAAAAGCGTGTAATGAATTTACTAATAAAAACGTTTCAGCAGCTACTCCAGTAGTTCCACTAATAAGTATTGCAATAATCTCATGCATTATTACAATATAAAAATATTTTTCCTGATTAGTAAAATATTTTGCCTGATGAAGAAGTATACGTGGACGAGATTCATTTAAAGGCTTTACGATATCAAGTATATCCGGAATATATTGTATTAAAGTAAAGCCAAAACAACCAAAATAGACGCACACTAAAATTTTTAAAATTTTATTAATTTATTCTATCAGGATCATTGCCTCATTGCAAACATTCAAATGATTTATCATTGAACATTTAACAAAATTATAAAAATTCTTTTTTATAATAATATACATGTTTTATTTTAATTATTTTAAAATAATATATATATTTTAAAAAATAATATACATATTTTACAAACAAAACAAATATTTTATTGATAATATATGTTATAAAAGAAAAGAATTTGACAAAGAATGTGTGATTATTGTGTAATTTTAAAAATAAAACAAGCAAGATTTAATAAAATTAAAATTTTTAAATTATATTTTAGTTTCTAAATAAGATATTATTTATATCAAATATATTTGTATTATTTATATCAAAATTTATATCAAAATTTACGAAATGAAGGAAAAACGAAAGATTTTGATACAATTTTTTTTAACCTATGTTTGGTAACCCCACTACAGTAATTATGTTAAATAATTCAAATTTAATTGTGACAAAATAATTACAAATTTATTCAACACTTACTCCCTATAACTATCGTAGATTGTCTTCCAATGTCAGCATATTTATGCATTATATGTATCTCTCGATCATCTATCAGAATATTCCAGTTATTCCGAACATATTGCCATAATTGTTTTACCTATTAAAAAGATGTGATAAATAATGTTATATATAGTAATTAATTTTTTAAATTTATATTAATTATTAATGTGAACTTACATTTTCCATAACAGAAAAAAAAGTAATATATTTGATAAACCATATTAAAATGAGGAAATTAAAAGCAAATACTTCCAAAAGAAGATCAAGGTTGTACTCCGAAACGAATAACTTCATAAACTGTAAGCAATACTTGCTAATGCGTGAACAATATTTTATAATTATAGAATTACTATTGGATTTTGCATATCTGAAAGAAAAATTATTTAAAAGAAACTCATGCACACACAATGCTATTAAAATATACTTTAAATATTGTATGTTATGTATATATTGTTATTTTAAGTTTTTAAAATTTTATTATTATGTACAATGATTTAAAATATTATAAATTTTATATTTTATATTTTAACATGAAAAAAATAAAAATGATTAATATGACGATAATTTTTAGACTTGTTTATAATTTGTTTCGCTTGATGAGTTTGATTGAGTATGCATGATCAATCGTGAAAAAAATGTGTGCTACACTAGAAGTTGTGTTAGCAAAAGTCAAATGATTTTAAAGACATTTAAAAATTTTTCTTAAAAAATATATCCATTGTGCTCAAGATAATAAAGCTTAGATTGTTTGTTAGGTAATTAGGAATAATAATATTTAGAGTAAATTTTAAATCGTCGTTTGTATGTGTATATGCGCTTACGGACGCATGTATTATAACGTTTTCTTAAAATAATTTTTTTGTCAAATATGCAGATGATACTCTTATGTAACAAGTATTTATCATGCACGCAAATACGCTAAGCACGATTCGCAATGTATGTGTCTTTATATTAAATATCATATATTAAATATCATATATTAAAAAAATCTTAAATTTTATACGAGTTTTTTTAATTAATTAACCAGAAATGAATGTAATATGTGTCAAATATGACTCTAATTGTAAAGCCTTAAATACGATGCGAAGGAATAACGATAGCGATAGGAACACGATTTCAACCTATCAGAAATCAGATGTACTGGAATATATTTTCTGATAGGTTGAAATCGTGTTCCTATCACTATCGTTACAGTTCTTCCTTCATATTGTATTTAAGGCTTAAGTTAGTTATTAGTTATTAGTAGTAATAATATCTATTAATAATATAACAAATTATAAAAAAAAAATATGACAATATATGTGAAAAAATATAACAAAATAAAAACTAAACATTTGAGTACAGATTTGTTTATCATTTGCATAGCATAAAATGCATGCGGGATATTTTGACAATATCCCAAGTTAAATATATATATATATATATGTATATATTAATATAGCATATTATATATTAAAATAATTTTGTAAGTGTAAAAATGTATGTGTTACACTTACAAAATTATTAACATATTGTATTAATATGTAATACGATATATCCATATGTGTCGCATGTATAATTTGTCTATATTAATACTAATAAGCTAATTTTAATAATACAATATAAAATATATTATATAAAATTGAAAAAAAAGATGAAAAAAAGTATAAAAATGTAATTTTAATTTTACATTTAAACATTATCAAAATTAAATTATTACTTATTTTAGAATATTAAATTTAATTATTTACATTAAACGAATTGTTATCAAGCAAATGTAAGCAATAAAAAACATATTTAATTTTATTCATTATATACATATAATATATATATGTATATATATTATATGTATATAATGAATAAAATTAAATATGAAAGAAAACACAACACAGATACCTGAACTGTTAAAAATGATATGTATATTAATAGTGATAGTATAACTTGAATTTGTTTGATATTAGAATTATCGTATGGCCAGAGTCCGATCGATGACAAAAGAATGTGGTTGAATCTATATATATAGTACTTCTCTTTGGAAAGCTCCATCCCAAGTAACATTCAAAGCGTTACTAAGAACTTATAGTCTATAGGAGTTACTTTTCCCTTACCCTGCTATTGTTTATTTAATTTCTTTCAGTATTGTATTATCAACTTTTCAACATTATGACATTTTATACGAATATTAAAGATAATTATAATTGAGGTTTAGATATACATACAATATGTTTATATCCGCATAAGAAGAATAAGATCTAATCTTATTAGGAAGAAAAAAAATCAATATATGTACGTAAAAAAAAACATCTATCACCTTTGCTCTATTATATTCTATTATAATAATAACTGAATTATCATAATTTATAGATATATGTGAATATATTAATGTTTCTTATTTTTCTTACGTCCCATAAATGCGCACAGTGGAGACTAAGATATCTCATATCGACAGAATTAAACGTACAGAATTAAACATGATGCATTAACTTCATGCTTCAGAATTTCGTCAAATTTCTAAGAATATTCAAAACATAACAGCAAGTAACAATTAGAAGAATTCTTTAAATAATAATTATAAAATTGTAGAGCATATAAAAAACAGTATATAATACATCAAAAATAACATTAATAAATATTATATCATTATATGCAAAATTACATTTATAACAATTGTAACTAAACAATATGTATATTGAAATATGTATATTGAATGGTTGCAATAAGGAAACTAACAAGGAAGAGCTTCCAGGTGTTTCCTCTCTAATTTTAATGAAACTTGGTGGATTTGTAGAAGGAATAAAAATATTCGATACGTTTTTTAATCATCAACTATACATATTTAAACAGTGAAGTTAATCCTAAAAAATCTGGCCAAATATTTTCGTTTTTTGGCTATAATTTTTTAATGATATATGATAAACGTAATTTTGGAGTGTATAAAATATAAAAATTTCAAGACCCGACGTTGTATGTCGGTGATGTCATAAATGCACGAATTGTCCCTCGAATACAAGTTCTCTCCCTAGCATATAGCCGGCATTCATCTCAGTTTGTGCGTGACTTGGGGAGTGCCAGATAACATAGAGCGCACCTGGTTAATTTTTATACCAATGGAGATTTCGAAATTCTGTATACTTTATAAAGCTATCATACTTCCTTCAGAAATTATTGTCGAAGAATGATTTAGCTGATTTCCGAATTCCTTAAACATAATTAGTTATTGAAAAAAGAATACATATCGAAAATTTTTATCCTCTTTACAAATTTATTAAGTTTCATTAAAATCGGAAAAGGACACATGGAGGAGACTTTTCTTGTAAGATATATAAGGTTATATAACGATATATAAATGTTAAATATTTTTGGTCTATAGTCATCAATTATTTGGTTTTATTATTTGTTATCTCAAGCTTAAAGCATTACAACAGTCAACAATTTGCCAATAATTATTTCAATTTCAATAAGTATACTGTAATAATATTAGGTATGGGAAAAAGTTCGTGGCGTTTTTCCTGTTAGATGGCATTAAAAAAACGCCACAAACTTTTTTCCACACCTAATAGTTATTATTATTTTCGTACTCAACAGAGTAAAATAAGAGAGAGATGCATTCGTAAGTTAGAATAAATAATTAATTTTACTGATTAAGTATTAGACTCATATACTATAATTATCAGAATTGCGCAAATTAAAAAAAAAATTTAATTACCATTGTGAAACCTTCTAATGATGGATTGAACAAATCACCGACATCGATGTGATAACTTTTTATGGCTTTTTGCATAATAAATAATATTTGTTTTTGTGTTTTTAAA
This sequence comes from Atta cephalotes, assembly GCF_000143395.1. Classification (NCBI taxonomy): domain Eukaryota; kingdom Metazoa; phylum Arthropoda; class Insecta; order Hymenoptera; family Formicidae; genus Atta; species Atta cephalotes. The sequence goes on from NW_012130092.1 coordinate 1,521,319, forward strand.
GGCGCATTATACCATCGTATGTTGCATCTTTAATTAAAAAAAATATTATATGTACGTACAATTTACTTGCGTTATTTACATTCTTTTGTAAATATCAGCGTCGTGATATATAAATTTCTGTCCAGCATAATAATTGAAAATATATAGATTAAATGCCAAGTGACAAATGCAACAGATCTTATTAAATCATCCATTGTGCTCATTGACATTATTACTTGGAAGAGTTGTCAAAACAAAATATTATAATGATAAATCAATTCACATTCTTCATACATACTCTAATATTTTTATTTTTATTTTTGGATAAAAATAATTGTGTTACCAGAAATAGATTTATGCTCGATGAAAATACTCCAAGCAATATCAAAGTCAAATAAGGAATCGCAAAAGTTGATTTGACAATTTCGGAAAAAATTGAATTGATCTTAAAAAAATGAGAAATATCTCATATTTATAAAAAATTTATAAAAATTTTTGCAAATTTTTGCAAATTCTTATCTTTTTTTTAATAAAAGTAATAAAATAATTTACAAGAAGCTAAATAAAGCTATATATATTTGTAATAAAAAAATAAATTATATTATAAATTATATTTATATTCCACGACAAATAATAAAATAGTCAAATCGACGTCGATTATCAAACATCAAATCATTTTTAATTAGATATGTCAATATGAAGAAAATTAACATTAAATGACTTTATTAAAAATGAATGTAAAACTATTTTACCGTAAAATTATTTTATACTGTTATAGAACAAATATGCAAAAATTGGTGAATCAGTAAAATTACTATTATATAATTTTTTTTTCCTGTAATAATAGATCTAAAAATAATCGAAAATAAACATTTTTATTTTTGATACATGTACAAGATCTTCAAAATAAAGTGTTACACATTTTTTTCTCGGAAACACGGAATTATTGAGAAAATTGTTTAGATAAAAGTTGTCTGAATCAATTTTCTCAATAATGCCGTGTTTCAGAGATAAAAATTCGTAATGACTTATTTCGAACACTCGGTATAGTATATACACACACACACACACACACACACACACACACACACACACACACACACACACACACACACACACACACACACACACACACACACACACAC
>NW_012130092.1:1522462-1523398 GCF_000143395.1 Atta cephalotes
CTGCACCCATTTTGTAATTTTCGTAATAGTTAATAAAAAATTAATTCCTAAATCAAAAAGATTATCGTTCAATGCAGGAAGTTGTTTTTTTTTGTTATTTGTGCATTGCCATTTGTGGGAACTCTCTAGTAAGGAATATGTCATATCGTGCAAGATGCGTATTGATTGTTACAAGAATCTTTCGGTTTGAAGTTTGTTAACCAAGCTTTCATACTGGAATAAGCTTTGAAATGGTGAAGATGGCTGAACTGTGGTGTGAGCATAAAGATTCTCTAATTTCGTGGATGTGAGAGTGACAACTAGTTAAATGTACCCTTCTAATAGCAATGGTATATTCTTTACTAAAAAGTCCCTAGTCGTTTATAGTAAACAACTTCCTACGCACCTAGCAATTGCGATCACTGGATAATAGTATCCAATGAGCTATAATATACTGGAACATGCCTTTTCTATATATAAAACTATTGTATAAGAAACGATTTGCCGAAAAAGGAAAGAAAACAAATATTTGCCTTTCTGATTTTTTCCTGCAAATAGCATTAGCCAATTAGCAAACCCTTAACAAAGAAAACAGTATAGTTTTTGCATCAGAGTTATCGGGATATCCTACTTTCCTCAATAAGAGATGCGTTCTGATATACCTATTATAGAGTTCCCTTGCATGATCGTATCTCGCCGCGTGCTTGCATTTGATAGGCCGGTCAGATATGCACTCATTTATAATCTTTAATAATTAATTCCTCATTAACTACTGCATAAATTGCAAAATGTGGTATAGGACTTTTCGAATTAGTTTAATACGCTCTACTTGCATACAAATGCTGCGTCAAAAAAGTTTAGGATCCTATACATGTACAAATACATATATGTATGCTTATATATATATATATATATATATATATATATATATATATATATATATATATATATATATAT
>NW_012130092.1:1523418-1526613 GCF_000143395.1 Atta cephalotes
GTACTATATATATATATATATATATATATATATATATATATATATATACACATATAATATATATTTGCATATTATATATATTCATATTATATATATTCATATTATATATATTCACTAAAATTATGTTTGAGATTTAAATAAAAATATTACAACTTAAAAATCACATATGATGTCATATTCATTAAGTATATCAAAATATTTATTTACTTGATATAGTGAATAATCTTGCCGTTTTTGCGATGGAATATTTCAAGCTCATTAATATCATTCAAAGCGTTTCAATTATTTTGCTGCATTAATTCCTTTATCTGTTATTGATAACAGATGGGAATAAAAGAATAAAGTAAAACTTTATATTAGGGTGATCTTATTAATTGCACTCAATGACATATCTATATTGTTAAGGCTCTAATTAACATAATTAACTTACAAAAGATATTAGCCGTCATTTGTTGTTTATGAAAAAGTCATCAAATAAAAAGTAAACAAATAAAATAAATATGCAAATATATGTTATAAATGATTAAAAATGTTTATCATCACTCTTTAATTTTTTAATATAAAGTCGAACATTTACACAAAAACGTATACTATCTCATTTCAAAACGCTGGAAAGAATAATTACTTTTGATTGTTAATAATTTTTAAAAAATAACAAGTGACAGCTAAAATTTGAATATTTATTTTAAAAACTATGTTCTTGATAATATATGTCAAAATTATTGAAATCAGTGAAATCAGTAATATGTAGTTTTAATAAGAATAATTAAGAATAAGAATAATTTTTTATTGCAATTATTCTTAAAAAAAAAGGAATTTTCTTTTGTAACATATTTGCATTACGTTAAAAATGACTTAAAGCAAAAATTGAAATTTTCCTGTATTTTCGAGTTTAGTACTGATCATCGATCAGATTCAAAATATATTTATCGTTAAAGGTGTGTAAGTTCAAAAATTTTTAGATAAATTTGGATTTTATTGAATTGGATCCAATTTAAATTCGGATGATAGATAATTTTGGGCAAAAAATAATTAAAAGTAATTCAATTACCCGCAATTATATCAGCTGAATCGAATTCGACGGATATAATTTGATCTGACTCGATTCAAACTTTACAAGTTCTCACACACACTTCTATTTATAGTCATTTATTGAGATTTTTTATTGGCTTCATTTTAGATTTTATTAAAAAAATGTTTATAAAAAGAATACAAGATGATATATATAACAAAATTTTGATATTTTCAATTAATATCATTACTATCTGTAAAAGAGCTTATAATTCATATCACTTTCTTTAAAATTGTTTTCAAAATTAATTTTAATTCAATAATTAATTTAATTTTTTAATAGTGTGACATTGATATGACACAATAATATATAACAATTGTTAATAAATATTATTTCTATACTTACATTTTCTATGACAAAACAAAAAGAAATATATTTTACAGTAAATAACATGAATGATAAAGCGGACGATAAAACTTTTAAAATGAAGTCTACATCGTAATCAATTTTATTAACTAAAAATTATATTTTACTGTACATACTTAAAGAATATTTACAAAATAATTAAAAAACTACGGGGTACAATATTGATACTATATAAAAAAAGGATTTGAAAATAATCTGAATTTAAATGCAGTGTGCAAACTGAACATAGTAACGATCCTACTCGGAATAGCGAGTATATAAACTTTTTGAAAAAGTCTGTCAAGTGGCTCAGTTGACTGGTTTGATTAATTTTTTCTCTCACTGAATATTTTGTGTATGTATAAATTTAGCAATTTTAGCGATGGCTGATAAAAAAATTAATGTGTCATGTTTTGTTTTCTTTTAAGAAAATTTGTTGCCGAATCTATTTTAATTTTTCTAGAAATTTTTAAGAGAAAATCTTTAAGTAAAACGTAAAAAAAATTTTTTTTAATAATTCTGGTTTTTGAGTTCTTCTTCGTGTATATCGTATATTCATACAAGTCTGGAAATAATCGTCAAATATTTCATGGGCAGGTAGAGCGGACTAAACTGAGTCGAAAAGTTCTCTACCATTTTGTATGTTTCCCAATAATTAACGAGATATTAATCCTTAAAGATAGCCGAATGTATATATATATATACTTATAATATAAGTTCTTAAATATTTTACACATTAAAAATTAAAAAAATTTTTATTTATTAAAAATATATAAGAATTTATTAAAAAATTTTTAATGTGTCATATTTAAATAAAGAATGTATCAATTCTATTAATTTATATTACTTTATTATCTGCATATACACCATGAAAAAAATAAGAATTATTACAATAAACTGAATTGGCAAAATAAATTAACAAAGAAAATTAAAAAACACATTATTTAAAGTTTAATTAGTGCATATATACTGTTACTTAATTTATTACCTTATTACTTTTATATATAATTATTTTTATTTTATTTGTGAAAATACTTTATTCTAAAGATATATTAAAATAGATTTTTGTAGTTTAGTCACAATAATTACACAGAATAAAGAACCATAAAGTAAGAAACTGACATATTCAAACTCTAAAAAGAAAATATTCTTTACATAACTGATCAATAATTTATTAACAAATTAATATGTATTCTATTATATTAATGTAATAAATTCCTTACTGTGGCTAAACCTTCCAAGCAGGGATTAAACATACCACCGGCATCAACTTTGTAACATTTTGTAGTCTTTTGTATCAAAAAAAGAATCAATTTTTGTATTTTTAATGGAACATTGTACCATTTCGTGTTGCATCTATATAATTACAAACAAAATATTAAATAGTACATAATTGTAACATTATATGACTTAAGAAAGGATACAAAGTATTGTAAAAATATACAATAGCAATTGTATGACTTACATCATACGATAGAAATGAGTATCACTATTTATAAATTCTTGCCCAGCATAATTACTTAGAGTGAAATATACAATATGCACACTTATTAAAAAAACAGATTTAATAATTTCCAAAATTTCTTTTTCCGTCATCAATATCCGAAAAAACTACAATTATAGAAAAAAAATTAAGGTTTTTATAGTATAATAGACACACATACATACACACACACACACACACACACACACACGCACGCACGCACGCACGCACGCACGCACGCACGCACGCACGCACGCACGCACGCACGCACGCACGCACGCACGCACGCACACAC
>NW_012130092.1:1526872-1537503 GCF_000143395.1 Atta cephalotes
CACACACACACACACGCACGCACGCACGCACGCACGCACGCACGCACGCACGCACGCACGCACGCACGCACGCACGCACGCACGCACGCACGCACACACACACACACACACACGTACGCATGCACGCACGCACGCACGCGCACACATGCGTGCGCGCGCGTGCGTATTAATATATATTGGGTATATTACATATTAATATCTGTAAATAATTAATTCTAAAATCTTATATTTTAAATATCGCGGTACTCACGTTAAATAAATTGATGCTTGCTGAACATATACCCATCACAAATATGATTAAATAGACTTGCCCAAAACTTGCTTTTAATAACTCAGAAAATCTTATAAAATAAAATATTTTACGTTACTATTCACTGAAAAAATTTCTTTAACAAATTAGTTCAAACTCATAAATAATTTTTTAAAATGTTACTTCAAAAATTAGTTTAAAATAAGTTTAATTCCATGCATGCAAAATCATATATGTATATCCGTACATGTATGTAAACACCGTATTTATGACATAAATAGTCATTTGTAAATTTTCGCTAATATTATTCGTGCATACATGAAGCAATTTTAATAAATTCACACTTTATAGTTTAAGATACTAACTCGATGGCTCTTCTATGAAAATCCACAGCACCGATTATTCTATTACGATATATCGTATGTTTTTTAGTTAGACACATATGTGGATTAATTTCACTTAATATATGTTTCATACGATAACTAGAAAGATTCAATTATTACATTAATACATATAACATAGTACAATATTTATATTATACATTATTTATATTTTAAATACAATATTATTGACAATATTCTAAAGCAGGGACTCCCAAAGTATGTCTCGAAAAATTTTTAAATGACAGAATATGAATTATACTTCTGTATTTCGCGTAGCTATACAAACTTACGCGCGCGAGCTCATGATTTCGTACATGTGCAGTTAGATATTTGATGATAAAGATCAAAACAAAAATAAATTGCAATTATTAAATTCCTTATGCTTGAAAATGACTCACATTATCGTCGATGTTAAAACTGTCGTCAACAAAAGTAAAAAATAAACGCATTTATATTTATTATACATCTAAGAAATAGATTAAAAAAATTATATTTAATAAAAAATTAGAAAGTAGAGAGAGTAAAAAATGGTAAGTAAAATAAAGTGAGTTAAAGTATCCGATAACCCCAATTCTGCACTTTTACATATTTATCTACTAAAGCAAGATAAATAGCAACTCACAAGTTTGGGAAACTCTGTTTTAAAGTTATTTTAATACTTATTAATTGCATGCTGTAAATATTTAAATAAAAAAAGTAAAATGTGAATTCTATAGATATAAATAATCTACTTAGAGCTAACAAATGTAATAAATAAATCATTTTATGAATAGTTGTTAATCAAAATTATAACAAAAAGTTATATAATTTAACAAAAATATATGAAGAAGCACATTAATTAAAATATTGAATAAAGAAATGTCAATTAAAAAAGAAATATCAAATGAACAGAATTATACATATATGTATATATATATGAGTACATATATATGAGTATATACATTTATTATATACATATATAGATAAAAAAAATATAAACATTTTCAAACAAGTTAATGTATTTACCTAGCAATTTTAAATAATCCGAAAGCATGTAATGCGTTGGTTAATGAAAATGATTCGGTAGCTATTATACAAGTCATTGCAACAAGCAGTGCAATGGCTATATATATTGTTATAATATAAAAATGTTTCTCATGATCAATAAAATATTCTGCAAGAAATAGAAGTTCGCGCGGACGGGATACATTTAAAGGAACGACGATATCAAGTAAGATTGAAACATATTGGGTAAAAATATAGAATAAACTGAAGGTATACACGAATACTGAAACATTCAAAATATTGATCATTTAATCATATAGTATTATAATAATTGTATCATATAGTATTATATAATCATATAGTATTATAATAATTTTTAATTATAATAAATTTTTATATTACTGTATCTTTATACAAATATTCGATTTATTGTGTTTATTATTAAATTTGATTAATTTACATTTACATAATTAACTAAAAATTTGTATTTCCAGTATTATTTATGTCTTAGAAACGACACAATTAATTAACAGAATATAAGATATTTCATATAATTTTACTTAATTCTTGTTATTTTTCATCCATAACTGTTTTGTTAATCAATGCTAACATATTTTTATTTAAAATTAAGTTTTTTTATTAAGAACTGTGCAATATGTTTGTCTCGTATATGTTATAATATTGATAGATTATTCAATAATCTATCAACGTTATAAACAAATGATTCCATCTAAATTTAATAATTTTTATTCATTTAATATTTACTTGTTATAAATATCGTCAATAATTTTCCGTTATTTCCATATTTACATATAATCTTGATTTCTTGATTATCCTTTAAAGCATTCCAATTATTTTGAATACGTTCTTGGAATTCTATAATCTACTAGTAATATAAATACTATATCTATTATAAATATTTTAAATATTATTGGTAATATATAGTTTATTTTCTATTAATTATTATTAAACTTACATTTTTGTAAACAGCATAAAATGTAATATATTTTATACAACATATTATGAATATAATATTATAAGATAATATCTTTAAAAGAAGATTAGAACTGTATTCCGAGATATATAATTTTATCAACTGAAATGGTTAGTAAAATTCTAACATATATATAATATTATAACATGTAATGAGACAAATAATAAATATCGAGAGTATAAAAAGAATAACTTGATAAAGAAACATTTATAAGTTCATATTATCTCAACATTACTGCATTGAAGTACTACATAAATACATCTATGTTCTAAAATTTTAGATATAGTATAAATAAAAATTATATGATAATATAGATACTTGAGTACCAGGAAGAGATATAATTATTAATAATGATAATGCATAACGAAGACGTCTGATTTTGATATTATCATATGGCCAAAGACCAATCGCTGATAAAAGATTACGATTTAATCCATAATACCGTTCTTCCAGCAAATCCATTTCAGATGACGGTTCGAATATTACTGAGAATGGATAGCTTACAGAAAAAATTCTCTTTATACAAAAAATTTTTACCTCATACTATTGTGGTTTCTATCATTTTTTTTCTCTTCCACGACGTTTTTATAATACTTGCCTATAAGGAGTTAAATTAGAAATTAGTACTAATTCTTAAAATGCTTATATCTATTATAAATAAAAGAAGGAAATAAGATAATAGCAAGGAAAAGAAAATGTATGACTCGCTTCTTTGAACGAACTATACTTACTTATATCATTATATCTCATTAAGAATAATGAGTAATAAAAAGAGTAAATTGTCATAATATTCAGTGCGTGATGCATATTTTTTGTATTTCTTAGCAAGCGCATGTGCAACAGAATAAAATGTTACTTTCGTGATGTTGATATCAGATATAAATTATTATAGATTAAAAGTTTTAGTGCTCTCATGAGAAACTACATGGAGAGATTTTTTTCTTAGAGTTTACTCTGAAAATATGATACTCGTGGGATAACATTGTATTTCGAAGAATTTTAATGTAAATCTCTCTCATTAATAAAACTGTAATAAAGTATAAAATAAGTTTGATTAATTTTAATGCATAGTAAAAATTTTTTAAATATTATATTGTACCATATTTTCAGGATAAATTTTAAAAGAAAATTCTCCCCATGTATGTACGGAGATATTTAAAAAAAGGTAATATCAAAATTGAATTTCAGAAGATAAAAAGGTATTGATTAAATTGCAATGTAATAAAGATTGCGGAATATAAATTTTCTTTGAAACACTTTATTTCTTCATTATGCATATATTATGCAATATACATTTTTAATTGTAATTCTTTTATTGTATATTTAACAAATTTTCAATTGATTTTGATATACTTTAAGTTAAAAAATATTAGTAAAATATTAGTAAAATATTTCCATCTTCTGTTATTTTGTATTTATATTGATATATTCTTATAAACGTATATATATTCTTATAAACGTCTGTGATTTATGAAAACATGTCCATTGCCACGAATTATATAAATGCGAAATGAGTAACTATAAATGTTAGATCTTAAAAATTCATCATTTTTTATTACAACAATCTTCTACAAAATTTGAAGCAAATTAAAAGACAATAGTTTTTCTATTCGTAGCATTAAAAAAATATTTATTGAAAATATTTGTTAAATATTTGTTATATAGGTAAAATAAATTAATAATTAATAGAACTGTAGTAGGGTAAAATGAAATATTGCTAGATTGAATCATAAAATACCCTAAAAAATTTTGAAATTGTTTGAAAATCATAATTGGTATTTTGTAAGACTTATTAAAATTATCATAATGTTTAATACGTAATAAAATTTCTTTTTGCATGATGTATTGTATAGGTGAATATTAATAAAATTAATTTCTCACTCTATATATATAGTTTTGAGTGCATGTATATATGTATATTGACTTAAGAACTCTTATATCTATATTAGATTATTCTCATTGCATTTTTTTTTCAAAAAGAGAATTTTATAATGACTTTATAATCTTAATCAAAGGCATATTACACAATCAATGTTAAAACAAATAATTAAAAATGAATTATAGAAGTTAATTACTGTATATTGTTTATATTTATGGACTACACATTTAAGTAATAACTTGTGTAAATCATACATATATATATATCAATAGTTTTTTAAATAGATATACAACTATTCATAACATTTTAATTTTTAAAATTTATTATTTATATTACGAAGGCAATGCATAATATATATAATAAACCGAAAAGACAAAATGATTTAATTAAAAAAAATATTTTTTTAAAGAAAATATTTTTTAATTCAAATATTGTTTAATTATTCGTCAATTGTATTGCGAATTATTACTTATAACATTTTATTTATAATAACACCTTACTCTTATAAAATAATAATAAAATAGACTTTTTAAAATAATAATAAAGTAAATTTTTGTAGTTTTAAACACAGTAATTACATAGAATAAAGGACCATGAAGTAAGAAACTGACATACTGAAACTCTAAAATAGAAGATATTTCTTACATATTATAGTTATCAACAATAATGTAATTAATTAAGGGAGAGATGTATATTCTATTAATTTAGTAACATGTCTTACTGTGGCCAAACCTTCCAAACAGAGGCTAAACATACCACCAGCGTCAACTTTATAACATTTTGTAGTTTTTTTGTATAAAAAAAAATCTTTGTGTTTTTAATGGAGCATTTAATGTACCATTCCATATTGCATCTATAATTACAAATAAAATATTATAAACATACATAATTATACATAATTATAATATTATACAGACATAAGAAGGGATATAAAGTATTAAAAATATACATTGAAAAAAGAGTCTGATTACATCAAATGTTGAGTGAAATAATTTCAATATCATAAATGTTTAAGTAACATAACCAAACATAATTTTTACTTTCATATTTATATAGTAAGTATTACCGTTGGTAATACCATTTGATAATACTTAATACTAAATATTTGTAAAGGTAAAATTATATATAATTACATTACCTGAACTTTTGATTGAAATTATGTCACTTAAAATTTGATTAGCTATAATCAGATCCTTTTTTCAGTGATATATAATGTAACTTACATTATATGATAAAAATGCGTGTCACTATTTATAAATTCTTGCCCAGCGTAATTAGCTAGAGTCACAAATATACAATATGCATACTTATTAAAAAAACAGATTTAATAATTTCCAAAATTTCTTTTTCCGTCATCAATATCCGAGAAAGCTACGGAGCACCAATTACAGAAAAAAAGTTAAGATTTTTGAATATAATAGATTTTTTCGGAAATTTGTAAAAACTTATAGCTAAATAAAATTTTATGTTATAAATGTTGCATTACTCACGTTAAGTAAATTGACACTTGCTGAACACACACACATAAATATGATTAAATAGGCTTGCCCAAAACTTGCTTTTAATAACTCAAAAAATCTTATAGAATAAAACATTTTACGTTATTATTCCTTCAACAAATTAAAATGTATAACTTTGTAAAATATTATTTTAAGATTTAATTTAAAATAAGTTTAAGTCTAATCGTGCAAAATATTTATCACAAATATTATATTGATGATTAATATATATGTTCGTAATTACAATACATATAAACAATTATTTTTGAGCTCTCGCTAATACTTGCAAATGAGGAAGTTTTAAATAATACATATTCAATATTTTATAATCAATAACTTGTAATTTACTAACTCGATAGCTCTCCTATGGAAATCCATTGCATCGATTATTCTGTTATGAGATATGGCATATTTTTTAAACACATATGTGGATTAATTCCGTTTAATATATGTTTCATATGATAGCTAGACAAATTCATTCGTTAAATTATTATACATGTATACATATATTATATATTATGAATTCAAGGCATCAAAATTATTTATCATTATTGCAAAGTTGGCAAGTAATGCGTTACTTATATTAACGTCCGTTTAACATTACCGTTACAAATTACTTTTTCCGGTAACGAATGGATAATGACGATAGATTTTCTTCTGAGTAAAGTTCATGATAACGCAGTTACATTTTTGGTGCAACGGTAACACAACAATTTCACTAGTTACTTTTATCACTTACTTTATTTATAGTCATGTAAAAGTTTTAGTCCTAACTAGATCGTAGGTATATACATATATACATTCATCAGTATTTGAGTTTTATTTCTCTATTAAAAGATATAATTTTGATTTCTCTTCAGAATATTTATCGCCAAAATCTGGATATAATAACGTTTTTTTATTGCAGAACTAGTATGCTCAGTGCACTTTAAAGCCGTACACAAATTGACGTAAAGATATAATGTATGTTTAATGAAAATGAGTTAAACTGCGAAATCTGTTATTAATACATTTTATTAATTAGATATCTCATTTTTATATTCAGATTAGAGTAGTATATAATGGCTTTAATGTGCATTGTTTTGCCAATGAAAAATTATAATATTCTATTCATCATCTCAGTCCTATTGCTCGTGGCCGAGCGTGGTGACTTCTCTCATATATCTGTAGCACATGCTTGTACATAGAGTCATATAGGATCTACAGTTTAACATCGATTTCGAACGAAATTTTATTAGAGAAGTGCTTTTGGTAAAGATATTCTCAGTGGTTTGTCATTGTCTGCTGAGAGGAACTAGAGGAGCGTTTGAAAAAATTTTTCGATTCTGCCTGGGATTGAAACCAGGATATATCTCTGGCATAGCAGTCTCGTGCGCTGCCTGCTATGCTATGCTCGCATTCATAATATTATATTAGCATCAAGAAAAAAAGTAATGAAAAAGTAACGACTCGTTACATTTTGAGTGATGATAATGGTAACGAGTTACGTTTGAAAATCAATAACGAGTAACGATAACGATAATGAATTACTTTTTATGAAAAAGAACGATAATGATAACGAGTTATTTTTATAGATAATTTTTTATTTTTATAGATAATTTTTATAGATAACGTTGCTAACCTTGCATTATTGATAGCATTCTAGAGCAGAAATTTTCAAGTATATGTCTGTCTAGCTGACCCCCTCCCACTTAACCAAATCTTAATAAATAAATTATATAATAATGCGCTATTTAAGTTTTCTCAAAATCTGCAAAAACAATTTTTGCCCTCATTTTGTTTAGCTAAAAATTTTTTTTTGTGAAGCTAAGGCTGTTAGTCAGCCCCTCCTACGACCCCTAACAACCGATTTGGAAAATCAAATATACAGGATTTATGCGCTATTTATGCGCTTTTATATTCCTATAGTTTTAATTTTTGCACTGCATCTCTTAAGGCATTTCCCTCTTGGAGCAAACAGTCATATTCATCCCTAAATTATTTAAAATTGCAAAATTATGCTATCTAATTATGCAAAACAAAAAGAAGTTAACAAACGAAAATATTACCAATCTTATTTATTACATTTACCGATTTACTGTACCTTTACTTTCTCCAAAACTCTTTTACATTATCATTTCTAATTTTTTAATAAAAACACAATTGCTTGGAATTCATGACATAAATCAAAAATATACTTTACACAGTTAAAGTATGTATTTTCATAATTTTTAATGATTTAAAATACTACTGTTTGCTCCAAGAGGAAAGTCCCTTCAGAGTAGCGCAAAAATCGAAATTGCTTGAAAATAGTAGTACATAAATTGCAATTTTAAACAATTTAGGGATGAATATGTCTGTTTGATCCTAGAGGAAAGTGCCTTACGGGATGCAGCACAAAAATTGAAATATATCTATGTAAATATGAAAGTATAAATAGCGCATAAATCCTGTGTATTTGATTTTCTAGATCGGTTGTTATTAATGGGGGAAGAAAGAGACTATTAAACTAATAGTCTCAATCCCCACAAAAAAATTTGTTTAGCTAAACAAAATGAGCGCAAAATTTTTTTTTGCTGATTTTGAGAGTGCATAAATAGCGCGTTATTATATAATTTATTCATTAAGATTTGATTAAGTAAGGGGATCAGTTAGGCTGAAATCTTAAGTATAGGTCTCGAAAAATTGTCAAATGATAAATTACATTCTGTTATTTCACATAATTATACAAACTTGCGCGTTGTTTTACAACTTATGACTTTCACAATTTTATACATCTTACGTTTCTTTGAAATTATTTTTAATGACAGTAGGAATCAATATAAATGCCAAAATAAATACAATATCAAATTCCATGTGTCTGGAAAGAACTCGCGTGAATGTCGATGTCAAAGCTATCATCAATAGAATTAGAAAACATTATATATTTAAAAAAGAAACATTATATATTTAAAGAATAAATTTATATTTAATACGAGTAACAAATTAAAAAGTAGGAGCAATAAAATAATATAAGATGATGTAAATAAAATGATGTAAATAAGATGTAAATAAATAATAAATAATTTCTCCTCATTTTTTAAATATTTATTAAAATTAGATAAAGTAAAAAAAAATCATTTGTCATTTAAAAAGACGCAATTCACAAATTTGAGAAACTCTAATTTTGAACTATTTTAATAAATATTAATAAATATTAATTGCACATTGCAAATATTTGAATATTAATATTTGAATAAAGATATAAAAAGAAATGGAAGTAGATGTACATAATCTAATAGGGAGGGGGGGGGGGGGAATTCGTGGCGTTTTTCCCGTTAGATGGCATTAAAAAAACGAACTTTTTCCCATACTTATATTTAGTACAACAAATATAACATTTTGTAAATAGTTATTAATAAAAATGATAATAAAATATTAATTTAACAAAAACAGAAGATATTAATTAAAATATTGAATAAAGAAGTATCAATAACAATAAGAAAATTATTAAATTTATCAAAAAGAGATTTTTAACGACTTAAGTAACTGTACTTACCTAGCAATTTTAAATAATCCAAATGCATGTAATTTGTTAATGAAAATGATTCAGTAGCTATGAAACAAGTAAATACAACAAACAATCCAATAGCTATATATATTGTTATAATATAAAAGTATTTCTCATGATCAATAAAATATTCAGTAAAAATCAGAAATTCACGTGGACGAGATACATTTAAAAGAGCAACAATATCAAGTAAAATTGTATATATTAAGTAAAAAGACAGAATAAACTGAAGATATAACCAGCCACTAAAATGTTCAACATATCATTAATTCATTTAGCTATATAATATATTTTATCTTATAATTCAATATATAATTTAATATATAATTTTTCATAATAATTCAATATATAATTTTTAATTAATTTTTTGCATTATAGCATTTTTATATAAATGCTTAAGTTGTTTGTTATATTAGTTATTAAATTCGATTAATTTACATTTACATTATTTATTTATAATTTGATGCGTTATTTGCATCTTAGAAACACAATTGGTTATTAGAATATAGGAACATTTCATGGAATTTCATCAAATTAAATTTTTTTTAAGTTACTTTTTATCCATCGATGTTAACATGTTTTTATTCAAAATTAATTTTTCTAATCGAAAATAGTGCAAAATGTTTGTCTCGTATTTAGAGTATTTAATAATTTTTATTCAATAATTTAGCAATATTGCAAACAAATCATTCTGTTAAAAGTTCATAATTAAATGTTTATTAAATATTTACTAGTTATAGACATCGTTATTAATTTTCCATTGTGCCCTTGTTAGTTTTTACACATAATCTTGATTTCTCGATTATCTTTCAAACCATTCCAATTATATCGAATATGTTCCCGGAATTCTTTAATCTACCAGTAAATAAAATAAGTATGTATTATTGTAATGTATGGTAATTTATTTTTAATTAAATTAATTTTCTTAAAATTACACTTTCATAAATAGTATAAAATGTAAAATGTAATACTTTATACAACTCATTATAAGAATAATATTATAAGATAATATCTTTAAAAGAAGATTAAAATTGTATTCCGAGATATATAATTTTATCCACTGAAACAATTATAATAGTAAATAATAAAATCCTAATAGTATTTCATATATTT
>NW_012130092.1:1537523-1542771 GCF_000143395.1 Atta cephalotes
TAGTTATTTCTTTATCTTATATTTCTCTTTTATATTTCTCTTTTATATATATTTTTATATATTTATATTTTTAATATATTAATAATTGTTTATAGACTTATTATTAAAATAACGTGTGCATTTGAGGCATAGCACATCTACATTGTAAAATTCTAGATGTAATAATTATTGTATAATTATATAATAAACATTATAATTAATTCTAGATATATAACAAACATAACATAAATTATATGATAATACCTGAATACTAGGAAGTGACATAATTATCAATAACATGAAACGAAGATATCTAAGTTTAAAATTATCGTATGATAAAGACCTATCGTTGATAAAAGAATACGATTCAGTTTATAGTATCGCTCCTTGGGGAACTCCATTTCAGACGATGGTTCGAATATTACTAAGCATAGGTAGCTAAACAAATTTTTTACCTCATATCATTGTGATTTCCGTAATTATTTTTTCTCTTCCTTAACTTTTCTGAATATTTGCCTACTACGGAGTTAAGTTAGAAATTAGTAATTTTTAAAGTGCTTATATATATTTGAATAAAAAAGGAGATAAGATAATATACAATAGGGGAGAAGCAAATGTACGATTCACTTCTTCGGAGAAACTGTGTCTATTTATATCATCATAGTTCATTATAAATAATGTATAACAAAATTGTTATAATATATTCAGCATATGATGCATATTTTCTATATTTTTTGATGTTTTTACAAACACATGTGCAATAAAAAGTGTTATTTCAATGATTTCACATCTTTAACATGTCAGATAGTAAAGAATATCTTGATACTTCAGTAGAAATACTCACATCATGTTCGTGAATTATTGTAGATTAAAAAAAAAGTTTTAGTATTTATTAAAAATCACGATATTTATTTTAAAAAAAATGTCAAAATTTGATTTCAGGAAAAAAAAGCTTATTGATTACATTGCGTAATAAAAATTGCAGCATACAAAACCTTTTTAAAAAAAACTTTATTTCTTTATTACGAGTACATTAACATATTTTATATAATTTTATGTAATTTTTTTACGATGTTTGATATATTTTTAATCTGTTTTCACATATATTTTAAATTCGAAAATATTAATGACATGTACTTTCTGTTAGCATTATTTTGTATTCGTATACATATTTTCGTGGATAGCAAAACTGTGACTTATAAAAATTTGTTCAGCATAATTGTCTTTAGATATGTAAACAAAATGGATAACTATACAAACTGATTATTGCCATAAATATTACCACCAATAAATATTACCATGCCTTAGTGATCGAATCGAAAAAGATGCTCGCTTAGGATAGTAGAAAGATTAGAACCCCAGTTTGGGAATATTTTTCGCAATAAATTCTTTACAGTGTTTTTAATCTTATTAGCATCTTTGTTAAAACGAGATCAATTTAATTTGTGTATTATTATTTTTCTACTTTCAGTCTATGATTATATTTTAAGTTCGATAGTAATCGGTGCCTAGTTTATACAACAGGAAAATGTATTTTAAAATTTATTTTAAAATTTATAGAAGAATTATATAGGTAGCAAGATAGAGCTTGGCCCGTGTTTATTTTCTATTTTGTAGTGTATACATAAACATAAATAAGTTTAGTTTAATTTAAGTTTAGTTAAATAAGTTTAGTTTATTATTATTTGCATTAGATTTTAATAATTTTTTGGCATCTCTCTTATTTTCAAATTTAAATGCTTCTTAACAAATTATAGTAAATCGAAATCATAGTTTTGTTAGCATTAAAAAAAGTCACTTTGAATATTGAAAGTTTAATTATGTTTTTGTAATAATATTCATATTCTTGTGAATAAATTAAATTTATTGCAATTAAATTTGGAAAGTTTATATAGCAGATTAAAATAAAATAAAGCTAGGTTAGACCACTATACTGCAAAATATTTGTTATAAAATTTGTCAATAACTAATTACGCATATGTTAATACAATAACTCTTCTATGTCTATACATATATCAATAGGCCAATTAATTTCATACAAATCATTGCGCATTTTTTTTCGAAAAAAGAAATTTATTCAGTGCTTAATTGAAAACATATTGCACAATTAAAATGTATTAAAAGAAATAATTAAGAATACTTATTATACTTGATTCCTGTTGTTTTATATTGACGTATTTTTTAAAAGTAATAAAAAAATCAATAACCAAAAATAATCAAATCACAAATCAAAGTTACGTAAATTATAATTTTCAATAATAGACTGTATAAATCGTATATCAATAGTAATCTTTTTTAGAAATATATATCTATTCATAATTTCGATTTTATTAATTGACACTTACTAGTAAGAAGATAGTGTATAGTAAGTATTGCTACAATATAAACTAAAATGGCAAAATATATAATATATAATTCAATTAAGAAAATCAGAAAACATTTTTTTAAATCCAAATTTTGTTTATTAGTTTATTAATTATATTATTGCTAATAATATTATTTATATTAATACTTATTTTTTATCAAATAATAATAAAACAGCTTCATAGTATTGGATATTATATAATTATATAGAGCGAAGGACCATAAAATAAGAAATCGACATATTCAAACCCTAAAATAGAGAATACTTCTTGAATTAATTCATATAATGATTGATTAAAATATACACACACAACGCACATACGCACGCATACATGCACACATACAAGGCATGCCCACGCGTACACATATATGTTTTAATTTAATAAGATTTCTTACTGTGGCAAAACCTTCCAAACAAGGACTAAACATACCACCGGCATCAATCTTGTAACATTTTGTAGTTTTTTGTATTAAAAAGAATATCAATTTTTGTATTTTTAATGGGGCATTGTACCATTTCGTATCGCATCTGTATAGTTATAAATAAAATAGTAAACTATTCGTCACGTAATCTATTACATAATTTACGAAATAATATAAAATTGTTATGAAAAACTTAATAATAGCAATTAATAATAGCATTGTGTAACTTACATCGTACGATAGATATGCGCATCACAATTTATAAATTCTTGCCCAGCGTAATTACTAAAAGTGAAATATATCATATGCAAGACTATTAAAAAGGCACATTTAATAACTTCAAAAATTTCTTTTTCCATTGTAGGTGCTTTCCATAGCTACAAGCAATAGTGCGTTAATTATATGAAATTGATAATTTCAAATATAATAGATTATTTTTTTTTAAATTTATAAAAAATTTATAAAAAATGATTAAATAAATCATTATGCTTCAAATGTTGCGTTACTCACATTAAGCAAATTGATGCTTATCGAACACACACCCATTATAAATAAGATTAAATATACTTGTCCAAAACTTGTTTTCAATAAATCAGAAAATCTTACAGAATAAAATATTTTACATTATTATTCAATGGATCAATTAAAAAGCATAATTTTTTAAAATATTATTTCAAACATTATTATTTAATTTATTCTTCCATATATGCGAAATTATATCTGATAGATAAATAATTTGAAATGAATATTATATTAGTCAATGCATGTC
Organism: Atta cephalotes; assembly: GCF_000143395.1. Lineage (NCBI taxonomy): Eukaryota > Metazoa > Arthropoda > Insecta > Hymenoptera > Formicidae > Atta > Atta cephalotes. The sequence continues at coordinate 1,541,059 of NW_012130092.1, forward strand.
TACATTATAGTATAAGCAATCATTTTTTCTATACTTTTAATAACCTATAATTAATTTTTAATAACCTATAACCTTTTAATAACCTATAATAATTTAATAAGAGTTAAGTTTTTCAAATTTAGAGTTAAAATACTAACTCAATCGCTCTTCTATGGAAGTCCACTGCAGCGATTATTCTATTATGAGATATGGCATATTTTTCAGTTATCTTCTTCTGTGGATTAATTCCGTTTAATATATTTTTCATACGATAACTAGAAAAATTCAATTATTACATTAATGCATATAACATAGTACAGGTACAATATACATTTAATATATTAAAATTATATATAATTTTTAACAATACTTTAAAGTTGTAGAATCTTAATCATAAAAAATATGTTAACTTAATTCAACAAAAAGAAAAGAGAATATTAATTAAAAAATACAATACTCTCAAAAATTTAATATAAATATAAGTGAATTACGATGTAAACCAAAATTAAAGAAGTATAATTATTTTTAAGAAAAGAATTGGTACATGCGAAAGTATTTACTTAGCGATTTTAAATAATCCGAAAGCGTGTAATGCGTTTACTAATGAGAACGTTTCTGTAGCTACAGTACTAGTCGCTAAAAAAAGTAATCCCATAGCTACATGTATTGTTATGACATAAAAGTACTTCTGCTGATCGATAAAATATTCCATTGGAAATAGCAGTTTGCGTGGACGAGATTCATTTAAAGGCATTACAATATCAAATAAGATTGAGATATATTGCATAAAAATGTAGAAAAAAATTATAATATAAACCAAAACTGAAATGATCACAATATCATTAGTCATAAGTATCATTCAATTACATTACTTTATAAATAAATTCTTTATAAATAAATTCTAAAGTAGTAGAATTATCTATTGTATCAATTATTAATCTTAATTAAAATATAATAAATAATGTAAAATTTGTTTCCAATTTAATACAGAGTGTCTCGTCACGAAACTCATAAGCTTTGCTAGCGGGTTTAAATGATCAATTTAAGTAAAAGAGTTATGTGTATATCACTGATTGATTCGGTTTCGTTTCCAAGGGACTAATGCATCAGAGATACTGCAAGTAGTGCATTCACATGCAAGCGGAAATCAATCAATGAGACGATTTTTACAGTGGCGTAAAAAATATGTCGTCCAGCTGATTGATTGCTACTTCTGCTGCTTGATGCTTGATGCTTACATGTAAATACACCTAAAGATGTCCGAATTCTTGCGAGGAAAACAGAAGAAGAAATATAACAGAATAGTTAGTAGGCGATAATAAAAGTTGCAGTATTCGTGCGCCGCGCTGCACGCGTCATGACATTACTAAAGTTTACTAATTATACTGGAACCATGGATCAGCATCTTTATAGTACCATAATAATAATTTAAATAATACGTGAACAGGTTTCTATTAAGTGTCAATATAATAATTGTAATTTAATGTGATTTTATACAATAAATCCAATGACTATTACGTAAAAATCAGAGTTTTTATTGTGCCTTATGCAACAAAAGTGTTCATATCGCAAATGGAACCGAATCGACTAATGATGTATATGAACTCTTGCTTAGAATGATCATCTGAATACGCTGGCAAAGCATGGTTTCGTAATGAAACACCCTGTATACATGCGTATACCACCTCTATATATCACCCACACACACACACACACACACACACACACACACAC
>NW_012130092.1:1542791-1551641 GCF_000143395.1 Atta cephalotes
TATATTTCTCGTTTTTAATAAAACCATTATAATAAAGTCAATTATATTTANGAAAATAATTATTTTTAATACTTTCATGAATAATTAATTTTATTTGTTTGATATTTACTTATTATGAATACTGTAAATAATTTTCCGATGTTTTCTTGTTTACATATTATCTTGATTTCTTGATTATCTGTCAAAATACTTCTATTATTCCGAACACGTTCTCGAATTTCTTTAACCTACTAATAAATATAATAAGTATTATATAATATTTTATTTTTTATTAAATTGCTCTTGAACTTACATTTTTTTAAGACAGCATAAAATGTGATATACTTTACAGAGCACATTAAAAAAATGATGTTATAAGAAAATATATCTAAAAAAAGGTCAAAACTGTATTCCGAAACAAATAATTTTATCGGCTGCAAAAATTATGGCACGTGATGATTCATATAATAATTGACTTTAGAAAACATAAAAAAATACAATATATCAGTAAGATATTTAACAAAATAATAAAAAAATTGATCGATTCATAATATTTTTGTAACTTAAAGAAGATTTACGTTATATAAAATCGTATATTAAAAATTGAACTACTAATAATAAATGAAATAATCACAAAGAGTACCTGAGTGCTTGTAAATGATATCATTATTAATAAGGATAATATGAAACGGATATATCTGGCTTGGAAATTATCATATGGCCAAAGACCAATTATCGATAACAAAATACGATTTAATTTAAAATATTGTTCTTCAGGAAACTCCATTTCAAACGACAGTTCACACGTTATTGTTACAATACAACACATAGCCACTGTTTAATACTATCTACAGAAATTTTGTTATTTTTTACATTAATTCTCATAATTATCTGTCTTCGTTTTTTAGACTTCTCTGCAATGTCTACTATACGTATAATTGAGATAACAATATATATTTACAATTCTTCAAATGCTTGTATTTATGCAAATAGAGATAAGATAATAACAAGAAATAAAAATGCGTTATTCGACCAGAAAAGAACTATATCTACTTACAAATATGCCTATTAAGAATAGTAATGGTAAATAAATGGAGTAATAGAAAATAAATCATCATAATTTTGAGTCGTGCATTTCAATATTTTATGTTTCTCCTCCTTTACTACACGCAAGCGCAATAGATAGGGCAATGTTACTTCATAAGAACTAATAAACTTAGTCATTAGATGGCAAAAGATGCATTGTGATATTTCAATTGAAATTTATTGCGTTTGTGTGAATTATCTTAGAAAAATATTTATTACAATGCTATTATACACAAATCTTCACATGTCTCAATATTTATATTGCAGTACAAAAACATCAATGTCAAAATTCATTTGTAAAAAATATTTTATAATCCTTTTATCATAATTTAAACTTTATAATTTAAATTTAATATATTCTAAAAAATTTACGAGATGATCAAATAATATATTTATAAATCAACATTTAATTGTAAATTTGTTATTTTTACGTTTCAAAACTATTAACGCACTTATTGACACATATAAATGGATATTAAATGAATATTATTAAATTATTAATATCATAATTACATTATTTTTATTTTAACAATTTTTATTAATTTTAATATCAGTTAACAATAATATAACAAAAATTAGGAAGAAAAATTTGAATTTTTAATTAATATTAAAATTATTAATTAATATTTCATTGTATATTTTAGTGAAAAATTTTACATTTTTCATAAAATTTAACAAATTAAAATAAAAATGTTTCCAGTATTTCATTACATTAATATTTTATCTATTAATTTAAAATTAATACTACAATTTATACGTTATTAATTTTTTAAAAATAATTATTTGTGTACAGACCAGAGTACTGTAAAGTACGAAAGAGTCGTGCTCATAAGCTGAAATTTAAAATTATGCGTTTATAAAAAAAGATTAAATATTAATAATTTTTATTTAATTTTTTTAATTTAGTACTTTTTTTAAAAATTAATTTATATACATACAGTGCTCACAAAACAATAGATCGTTATAAATGGAACTTTTGCAAGAAAATTTTAAATACAGAAAGTATATCAAAGAATGAATAAGTTAAGATGTGAGATAATTGACTCACATTAACATTCAAAGCTTTAACTTATTCATGAAAATTAACTCGATTGTCTCTAAAAAAATTTAATACGTCGTGCTGGCATTTACCGCTGCAAAGCCTTCCAATGATGGAACAAACATTCCGCCCACAATCATTTTGCAACTTCTCAAGCTTCTTTGCATTATAATTGGCAATAATTTTTGTGCTTGTATAGGCGCGCCTTGCCATCGTGTGATGTATCTAAAAGTTTATCTAGGTATTAGTTTTCATTATTTATGACATCATAGATACAATTCGTCACATTATCATGTCATTAGGACGATATGGAATTATTTTAAATGTTTTTAAGTATATCCGTAACTGTTGTTAATAATATCAAATTTACCATGAAAAAATATAAATAATTACTATATTAAGATAATTAAGTAACATTTGTGTTAGTATATACTATTATATTAATATGTGAATGCAATTTTGTTATCATTTTAATATTTTAATTGCTATCTGTAATTGAGTAATGTAAAATTCATAAGAGTTCCATCATTTACTGAGAGTAACTATTTTATTCTTAAAGAATGATTTTACTAAGTATTTAATATATTAAAGAAATAATATAAATTATATTAAGATATTAAAAAAGACAATAAAATATTAAAATACACTTAATTTATTAATCCTGTCGAAATCAGTTTGATAATCAAAGCGTATGTTAATTATGTTATCATTATAATATACAAGAATTAAATAAAATTAGTGTTTATAGATATTATTAAAAAAATTTTATAAATTTTAAAAATTATGAAACATTTGAAAGCGTTATGTGTACTTACATGTTTTGAAAGATATCTGTGCTATGATCTATTAAAATTTGGCCAAGATAGTTACCCACAAATAAATAAATAATGTGACCAAGTATAAAAAAAACTATCAATACGATTTCGTTAACTTTCTTTGAAAATAGAATTGCTTGAAAAAGCTAAAAAATGAACAATGATTGCAGAAGTTTAGAAATAAATATTAGCTAAACACATTAATAATAAATTCTTATAAAAAATAAATTTGTATTTATATTTTTTAGTATTTTTATACAATTATAATAATAGAATATTATATAATATATAATAAAATTAATATATTAATATACATGTGTATATACATTAATAATCAATGTTTTGACAAAACTCAATATATGAAATCGTTAAAGAAGTAATAACTCACGCAAAAAAGATTCATGATTAGAGATGTAATACCGATTAGAAGGAGAATACTATATGATATCCCCAAAGTAGACCATAAGAATTCGGAAAATCTTGAACAAAGATTAATTACTATTGCATCGTTAAAGTTTACGTAGTTAGCCTCTTCACTTAATCAAAATTTAATGAATAAATTATATAATAATATGCTATTTACGCGTATTATAACCCACTAAAAAAAATTTTTTTCTATAGGGGGTCGAAATAAGTAAGTGAGCGTCTCTTCCCCATGTGCTAATAATAATTAATTCGGAAAATTAAATACACAGGCTTTATGCTCAAATATCAAAGTAATTTCGATTTTAATTTTATGCTATATCCTTTAATATTTTTTTTGGATTATACAGCAATATTTGTTTCTTCACATTTGTTTAAAATTGCAAAAGTACATTATTTAATTATGTAAAATATATTCTTAATTATTGCGTTATTATTTCTAAGTAATATTGAAATATTATACATATAATAATATTGTAATATTTTTACTCTGCAACTTTTAAGACTTTTCTTAATCAGAAATATAAAAATTTATCCTCAAATTTTTTTTAAAATGAAAGAGATCGTTATTTTGATAAATATATAATTAAATTTTAATATAATTAATTTACAATTTATACGCATTTATATTCATAATCATTTTGATTTTACACTGTATTCCTTCAAAAAAAATTTATGACAATTGTCTTCGAAATTAAGAGAGAAATAAGGATTGCAATGTAAAAATTACTAGGAAATAATAGCGTATAAATCAAAGACATATTTCACATAGCTAAATAATAAATTTTGCAATTTTAAACGACTTAGGAACGAATATTATTATTTTCAAGCAGGAAGTATCTTAAGGGATTGCGCAAAAAATTAAAATTATTCTGATATCAGAGTGCATAAATAGCGTATAAATTCTATACATTTAATTTTTCAAATTAGTTATTATTAACATGTAAAGGAACCTACTTAGTTTCCATAGAAAATTTTTTTGGCTAAATGAATAAGCGCAAGATTTTTTTAAGATATATATCAATAGCAAATTATTATATAATTTATTAATTAAATTTTTGTTATGTAGAAATGACCAGCTAACAAATATTTATAATTTTCGTTTCTTCCCACCCTTCTTATTCTATATAAATTTTTGGGAAATTTTTAAAATCTTGTGATATGAATATTGTCTGATAAAGATTCAATACTTTACAATGTATTAATCGTCCAATCAAATATTTTTTCATTTACTATAAACAAAATGCATTATACCGACTCGAGAGCTTTTTTATGAATATGTACAGCCTCAATTATCCGTTTGTAGATGATAATTGCTTGCTTTTCAGATGTGTATCCTTGTAAAAGCTTGTCATTGAAAGCTTGATCTATTCGATAACTATAAAAATAGCAATCGCATAGAATAAAATTGATAGCATATCAATTAAAATAAAATGAAGTATTGAATACATAATAAAAATAAAATTAAACAATTTATATGATTATGATGATTTATTCAATCTTTCTTTATTTTATTACCTGGCAATTTGAAATATTCCACAAACATGTTGTATATATGTTACATATAACGTTTCCGTGGCTATCAAAGTGGTAACTATTAAACCTATAGTAACGTCTATTTGCAATAAAATCACATAAAAAAACTTTTGCTGGTCAACAAAGTACTCTCCCGGAAATAGAAGTTGTCGTGGACGTGAAACATTCAATGGTATAACAATATCGAGGATGCTTGGTACCAATGGTAAGAAAGAAAAACTTAACGTAGTTACAAAACCCAGTACTGCATAAAAAGTGATTTTCAATATAATTGTACTATTATTCAAAAAGCCACTATTTTATGTATCTATCTCTTACTTGTCAAAATCGAAGTACACATACTTCCAATGCAAGTATATCTCTCTATGATCTCTAATTCTTTTTTATCCTTAAGCATATTCCAATCTTCTTCTACACGATCCATGAGATATCTTATCTATTCGCAAAAAATAAACTTAAATGCATGGGTAAAAAAAGGAGTCCAAAAATGGCCAAAATATAATATAAAAGTATAATAATAATTTATAATAATAATAATATAAGTATAATAATAATAATTTTTGTGATCATAAACTTAAAGAAATATAAAAAAATAACATATTTATTTTTAACATTTCTACATAAACACTTTTTCTACATATAATACATTTTGTAAAAACTACATATAATAAATTTTGTACAAAATGTATCTGAATGAATATTGCATGATATTATTGTTATTAGTTTTCTTGTATATACTTTCTGTCAATGCAAATGTTTTTTCTTCATATACTTCGAGGAAAATTATGAAATTAGTTTTTTAGATGTTGATTTCGAGTCAATTAAAGCTATTTTTGAATTCTTTTCTAATCGTTTTTTGTAACAAATATTACAATATATTTCCAATTTTTATTATATAATGTTTTGTTATACATTAGTAAAAAATGACAAACTAAAAACAAAGTAAAAAATTAAAGAGAACTTGTAAATTTACATCGCACTATGTGTTATTAATATCGTAAATAAAATCTAAATATAATAGATCTAAATCTTTCACTAAATAAATATATTTAGTGAAAGAGACACTATATTATCTCTTGATTTCAGATAGAATAAGCAAGCAGGGAATGGAAATAATTAATTACTTCTAACGCTGTTACATTTCTTATCGTTACTTTATTATAATAACAATTTGACAATAATACATTTTTTTATGACTATAACGGTCAGTTGTAAAGTTACTCGATCGTTTTTTTATAACAAGTTGGAAAAGTCACTCGTAACTGAAATAATTAATTCGGTATTTGTAACTCGTTACTTTTTAGTCGTTATTTATAATGAGGTAACATTACTCGTTACTTGTTACAAATTTTTTTCAGTAAATAAATGCGTAATGATGCAAGTTACTTTTCAATGTGATTTTCTCAACCTTAGCATAATTTTAGCGTTCAATTAGTTATCATTATAGTTATAAAAATTGCAACGTCATTATTATTAAATTGTTGTTAATAAAAAATACGGAACAGTAACTCTTTCATTCCCTATAAACAGAGTCGGATTAAATTTTTGCCGCTCTTAGACACTTTAATCGTTACCGCCCTTATTTAACCCTCAAATTCAGATCCTCAATTGTTGCGTCTGCGTTCGCAACGAACAACAAAAAAAAAGTTTGTATACAAAAATTTTATTAGTTTAACTTTTTTGCACAATGTTTCCATAATATAGATACTTAGAAGTTTCAAAATTATTATATATTTCATTTATTACAAAGAAAGAACTTTTTTTGATAAAAAACTCAAACTTTATTGCAAAATTATTTATTTCATTCTATATATAATATAATCAATGATTGTACAAAAAAAAGCTGGCATAATCTCTCTCAAATTTCTTCTGGTAGAACGAAATCGACGCGAAACCTCAACTAGATTTTAATGATCGTTAATGGATGGATAATTTTTTCAATCATTGCGTCTGGAAAAAATGATTATATTTTTAGAAATATTTTTTTTAAAATGCCAGCTCCCTAAACTTGCCGCTCCTAGGCATAGCCTAAGTTAGTCTTTAGTGTTAATCTGAGAATAAAACGTGTATTATAAAGTAGAGTGGACTTGTGTTTAATAAATTATTTTGTATTTTAAGATAATCGGGAAAACGCTTGTTTATTTTAATAATTTCTTTTCTAATGTAATGTAAAAATAAAGAAAGGTAATAAAGATTGCAATGCACTATCAATTAACCTTTCCAGCAACAATGCAGAACGTTTGATATTTTATAATATAAATTATGCAAAGCATAGTAAAAGAAAGAAGTCTCAGCATGACATCAACATTTCGTTTCAATGTTAGCAATTTCGTAATCTAAAACCATGAATTTCGATAAGTTGGTAATTATCAGAATTTTTCAAGCGAATAGTTTTTATATTTGTAGATCTTATTAATGGAATAATAAATTTTTATAAGTATAACATACTATGATTAAATAAAATAGATGATATTTAGTGATAACAGCAGATCTTTTTCATGTAAAATTTTGTATAATATTCTTACCTGACAAATCATAGTGAATATTATAAGAATGTTACAAAGTATCATTTGACAATACTTGTAGATAGAATTTTCATTAGTTGGCCATAAGCCAACTAATAGCAAGAGATGTCGATTGAGTTTATAATATCCATCTCCAACGAAGTTCATCTTCTAACGATTGTCAAAATACTTCTGTGCTGAGAAGAATTATCTTTACGTTCTCGCTCTGCCATCATTTTCTTTTTTATTGAACCAATTATATTTTTCACTATATCGCTTCTTATTTCCCATAAAATAAGTGCAAAAAGTAAGTGTAATTTACGCATAAGTTCAATATAATTTAATAATTTGCAAAATTATTTACATATTAAAAATATGACTAAAAATTCCTTGTATATTTTACATCTATTCATACAGATGCATAAGAATGACATGTAGAGAAAATTTGTAATCTACACAATTACAACACAAATGCCTTTCTTCTAGAAGGATAATTTTCTTATGTCGAACTACAATATACATTCTTTTTCATTGTTCGTCAAGTTGTCAATAATTGTGTTCAACGTTACAGTAAAATGTTGCAGCTTTCGTATACCAGCTTACTTGAAACTTTTTGATACACGCATATATTTGAATAAGTAAATCTCTTTAAATATATTTATTCCATATATCTCTTTTAAGATACGATAAATGCTATTTTTAAAGATACAAAATATGAACAGAGAAAAAATTCTACAGAACAGAATTATGAAAAAATTTTACAGTTTTTGGATATATTTATTTTATTTAGTGTAAAATGTAGGATATAAATCGACATTTAAAATCAGTTCTCATATTTAAGATCGCACAATTAAATACAGTTTTAAGATGTCATAAGTTAATTACAGAGCAATATTAGCATTTTTAAGACATTATTTAAGACGATTTTAAAATAAAAATTGAATATGAATACGGCCATAAGTACATTTCAGCGTTTCGATATGTTCAGTGTTTATCTGATAATATATTATCTTATATTAATTTAAAGAAGTTAAAGTATTGTTTTGTATCATTAGTATTTTAGCTTTTTTCAATACTATCTAATGTAAAATCGCAAAATAAATAATAATAATTTATTACTGATTAGAATATATTTTCTTTAGCATTTATTAATACACAATCATTTTTTATTCCTAAATAATTATATTTAAATAGAGATAGACATATGTAAAATTAATATTCAATGAATGTTTTTCATAAATGTACAAAAAATGTACTTTCTTCTTTTTACAATTATTTACAATTATTATAACTATACATATATATTAGTAAAACTTATTGATTTAAAATTTCAAAATTTACCTTAATTTATTGTTATATAAATATAATTTAACATTGCTACACATTTTCTAATTAAATATAATAACAAAGTAAAATTTTAAATTAAAAATTTTAATATTTACACTGAGAGAAAAAAAATAGTTGTGGC
>NW_012130092.1:1557802-1570709 GCF_000143395.1 Atta cephalotes
TTATAATTCCTTATAATACCTTAGCGAAACCTTCTAATGACGCATCAAATAAACCTCCAGCTGTTAAAGCACTCTTCCTGCAACTTCTTTGCATTATAAATAGTATCAGTTTTTGCATACATAATGGCGCAGCATACCAGTGTGCATTACATCTGTTAATACATATATAGATACACATGTATAGCAATTAATAATGATAAATATATATTTAATTAAATGAAATCATTAAATGACCAATAAATTTTTTCATTCTTATTAAATTTTAAACATTGTAAGTCACGATATAAGTTCGTAGCAGTATTTCATTTGATGTCTACATATTTTTAAAAAAATTTAGTCATTATATCATTCGATAGAGCAGTTTCAGCTTCAAGAATCTAGTTTTGACATGAAATATGATGATTTTTAATGAAGTTATGTGCAATCAAAGTTAAATAACTTTTTTTTTCATTTATCTGTGATAACTTAGTAACAAAAAATTTTAGAAAAAAAATGATTTTGTAACTTAAAAAGCTACAAATAGCTTAAAAAGTTTTAAGTTTTCACTAGATATATTCAAAAAATTGTATATTCTTAATGATTCAAATATTAGAGCCGTCAAAATTGTATTATAAATATAAAATTAAAAAATGTATCTAATACATACGTTGCTTGATATATGCTAATACTGCTATCTATGACGTCTTGTCCAATATAATTTGCCAGAAATACATAATATAACTCTATCGATATATAGGTGCCGAATATCAATAAGTCCACTTTCTCCAGAGATATTACTGCATTATGAAACTTGAATCGAACGTTTATTAATTATCTTATTTAATATACTTTTTGTAGTTATATATTTTTTGTATATCATAATAATAATTAACCTTTTCTGAATAAATGATTTTGTGTTCTTTTTTTCGCAATAATTGCATTTACGCTTACATTAAGGAAAGAGACACTCATCAAAGCCACAGTCAGTCCTAATAACACGAAATACAATGTCGCAAAACTGTTCGTCAAAATATTGGCCAAACTTTAACAGCAAAATGTGTATTTTTATTAATTCATTGCAATAATATTTATTTAAGCCTTTGTATTTAGCCTTTTTTGCGAGGATTTTTAGACACACATCTAAATTGTAAGAAAAATAGTAATTTTTTATTAGATTTATTAGATTAGTTTTTATTAAATTTGTTTATAAAACAACACTAAAAAAAAGTTTGATAATAACTATCAAATGTTTAGTGAAATAATGTCAATTAAATGTTTGGTTGCAACTAAATATTTCTAAAGGTAAAATTATATTTAGTTATATTAATCAAACATTTAATTGGCATTATTTTATTAAAACTTTTGGTAGTCATTATCAAACTTTTTTCTAAATAAAGTTATTACATGAATATAAAATAATGTTTACAATATATCGCGACAATAATTATTGTTTGCTGAATTGCCCAGGCAAAATAGGCTTCGAGTGTAAAAGAATGATGTACACTAATACTAACTCTATAGCTCTGCGATGAACATATATAGCCTGAACTAATTTGTTGTAAAGTATATATTGTTTAATATCCTTTGGCATTTGTTGTATATTTTCATTAAATATATTTTCTATTCGATAGCTATAAAAATACGGTATTACTAAACTTATTATAATATTAGCATTGTTAAGTAAATCAATAAAATCAACAGTCGTGATAATTAATCATTCTTGTTTTTACCTGGCGATTCTAAACATGGCGCATGTGTGCAGTGCGTATGCTATGTGTAATGATGCGACAGACATTACTGTTATATTACCAGCATGTATAGCTATGATAATATGTATCAAAATAGCGATAAAATATGTTTCTTCATCAACAAAGTATTCCACTAAAATTAATGTTTGTCGCGGCCGCGATTCATTCATTGGTATGATCACATTGAGTATATAGGGTAAACAAATTATTACTAGGAATCCCAATGAACTGCTAATAATCAAAACTGAAGCAAGCGAATTATGCCATGTATTTGACTTAGTATAAAGAGCAATGTATATTTTCATATGTTATAAATAAAAATACTAATATGGAGAAAAAAGTTATACATAATTCATACATTAATCTAATTATATTTGTATCAATCTAAGAGTATGTTATCATTTAAAAAAATTTTGTATAATTTTTATAAGAAAATGTAATTAAATATTTTAATGAAAATATGAATATTATTATCGTGTAATGCGCATAAAAACAGATTAAATATTATATAAATATTATATAATTAAATATTATATAAATATTAAATATTATATAAATTGTATAAATAAATTAATGTAAAAGTATATACTACAAAAAAGAATTAAACGATTGATATTTGATTTTATATCTTACATGCATAACCGATCGTAAATAATTTTGCATAGCTTGCGTATTTTCGTATCATTTCCAATTCCGTTTGAGCTTTTAATATATTCCAATCGTATCGAACTCTATCAAAGATATATTTAATCTGTGATATAAATAAAATATTTCATTCTGTAAATTTTTTTATATTATGTCTTATTAATTATTTTTTATTATTTTTATAGTCGTTAAATATTAGCAGTTTTTAATGTCTTGTTTAATATACAAATAATTATGTCATACACAAAATATATATGTATTATATATTTTGCTCATTTTTAATGAGCAATTGAAAAAATTTGTTTAATTTATAATAATTTTATAAAAACGAAGAATTCAAATGCATTAAAAATATATGAATACTTACATTATCGGTAAGTAAGAGACATGCGTTATATTGTACAATAAAAATACAAGTCATAATAATAAACAATAAAGTTTTCAAGATATGATCCATGCTGTACTTTTTTATAAGAAATGTATTGCACTGAAAGTAATAGTCTTAATCATCATTGCAAAATTTGAGTAAATATAAATTTATATAAAAGTTTATCCAATTATTTATATCTTATATTATAAGCAAGTTTGGTATTTAAATAAGTAACATGCAAAATAAAAAATCACTGAATACCTGACATATCAGAAAAGATATAAATAATGTTTGGAAAAAGATTATTTGAATTTTCTTCAAAGTTCGAGTTTGATAAGGCCACAAACCGAAACATATCAGAAGAATTTTATTTAGTTTATAGTACCGTTCTCCAGCGAAGTCCATCTTCGGCGGAAGCTAAAATGTGTATGTCAGGAACAACGTCGAGAAATTGTGTTTCCCCCTCCATGTATCAAATTTAAGTAAATTTTTCTTTCTCAAGCTAATAGCATAATTTTAAGGATGACGATAAGTTCATCGTGAGATAAACAGCAGATGTAAGAAATTCATAAAGTATTAGTGGAGAGAATGGGTGTAATAAGAAAAATTAATTTTAGTCGAGTTTCTTTCTCGACTATAGAATGAAAATAAGTTTATATATGATATTATCAAAATTGATAAAATCGTATATCTTTTCCATCGTACCTTTTTTATTAAAAAAATAAGTTATCAATGCTATTGCAATAGTATTACGGATAGCATAGATCATTTTATTTTGATACAAATCAACTTTATCATAGTGTCGCATATCATAACAATGTCTTTGCAATATCTATGTATACATACATGTAATAGTAACATCTTTTATATTTTGTGTTTATTAATTCGAATAAAAAGAAATTGGATTTGATAGTGCAATAATATAACAAACATTTTGCGAAAGTGCCGAAAATGCAGATTATGATATGATATAATTCCTCGTTCGTGGATAAAGAAAGAAGACACAAATTGTTCTAATTATCTCTTCATGAAATTTCGTATGTTCAAAATATGTACCATCTTAGACGTCTCGCTAGACATTGCATTTTTGTTATTCTCTTAATGTTAATTTATAAAATTGTGTTCATATAATATTTATATCTTAATTATTAATCCATTTATCAAATATTTCTAATAATTATTTATTTTAAAATCTGAATAAATAATATAAAAGCACATGTAATATTTTGTATATATGTAGTATATTAAAAGATATATATTTTTATATATCTTATATATATATATATATATATATATATGCATCTTATATATTTATCTTATATATATATCTTATATATGTATTTTATATACGTATAGTATCGCCTGTGCGTTCCGTGAATAATAATAATCATTCGGTCCTTAACCACGCCGATAATAATCGATCGTTAAGGAGTTTATATATAAATACGAAGATTACTCTCTCTTGATGATGATTATTTGATTTTGATTTCGATGCTTAATTTTTGACACAGAATTTATTCTGTAAAACATTCATATCAAATTCTCATCTAAAGAAAGCCTATCTGGATTTTTGTGAATGCTATGAAGCGTGTGAAAGCTTATCGAGTTGATGCGATATTTGCGAGTGTGTAATGTAGCTAAGGCCCGAACGATTCAATTTTTACAGGACACAAGGACATAATATTATACATATAAAATTACATGTTGTATATGAATTATGTAATAAAAATATGCACTAAAGTGTATATACATATATAAAAACTTTTTTACATTTTGAAATTTATAACTATATAAAACATTTAATAAAACATATAAATTATTGTGTATTAAATGTTTTATATTTCATATAAAACATTTAATACATAATAACATGTAAAATAAGTTGAAAAAAGAATTATTCTTATGCAAGATAATTATATAACATCAAACTGAATAAATATTTTCATTTGATAATATTAAAATAATTTGTATAAGATTCTACGGTAAAACTGCAGAAAAGGGGAGCACGACGACTTTGACCTTGACATAAGTTGTCATCACCTTAACATATGTCATCATAACCCTGAGTAACCTCCAACAAGTTTTAGCCGTCGCTCGCTGTCCGTTAAAAAGTAATTAACAAAAAAAGTTTAAAAAATAATAAATAATAAGATTTTTTTATTAAAAAATGACATGAAATTAAATACTAAGTTAAGCATATTCAAGCCTATAACGGTCAATGCTAGATTTTCTCAGTGCGTAAATAAATCATCTATATCTTATATATATATACATATATGCCATATTTTCATAATTATTTAAACTGCGCGCCGAAATTTTTCCGGATTTTATCAAACGCAGTTAAACTACTATAATAATATCACAAGTTAAATTAAATTAACAATTCTTTCCAAATTCTCCGAAGATTCAATTTTACTCTCTCTATACTTCAGACTCTCTTTGGATTCTATTTCCACTTAATAATGACACAAATGTCACGATATTTCGCAATTACACTTCGTTTTATTATTAAGACGCAAAAGATATTATTTTTATTTTATAATATAAAAAAACTTATATTTATGTAATTACATTATTTGAAAACGGTAGACATAAAAATGTAAAAATAAATTTAGTAAAGTATGACAATCATTTTTTTTTAGTAATATCTAGCATACAATTATTATTATTTATAATTTTTATTATTATTATCTATAATTTTTTTGATGGAATATTATTAACCAACTACAACTTGTGCAATTCGTTATAGTTATATTATTTTTGTTATAATACATATTCGTCATTGTGTAGAATAGATTACCATAAAGATAACGACATAATTGTAAGCTGAAATCATGATTTTTAATATTTTATCGTATAATATTATTATTTATATACATATATTATTTTTTAGAATTAAATACATTTATAAGAAATAAAATCATGACTCAGAAATTAATAATAATAATAATAATAATGAAATTATTAATATAAAATATGCAATACGCAAGACTGCATTAGCATAATTCGAAATAATTGCACTAATTATAAATATTTCTCACCGTGATAAAACCCGCTAATGAAGCAACATATATTCTTTTAATTATTAAAGTATTTTGTATTTTTTAGCATTAAGAAAAGAATTAATTTTTGCACCTGTATGGGTGCCATGTACCATTGCACGTGATATCTAAAAATTTACTTGCGATATGAATTATTTATTATTGTATAAAATATTTATTATTAAATTTGTTTTTAATTATGCAGATAGATTAAGCAAAATTTTATAATAACTTACAACGTTTTTAATACATCTGTGTTATGATCCGTAATTGTCTGCCCGCCATAATTTCCTATAAAAATATAAAAAAAATGAATAATGACATAAAAAATAGATATGGCTAGCTCATTCACGTTATTTATAATTAATGCAGCTTTCATTGCCTGAAATTAACATGTTAAAACGAAATATATAAAAATTCATGAAAATATAAAATCAAATTAGTAAAGCGTGATTGGAGGTTACTTACATGTAATAAATTAATTGCCAACGAAACTACATCTATTCCAATCAAAAAGAAGTAAGACTCTTTAAAGCTGTCTAAGGCATGTTGTGTGAACCTTCAAAACAAAAAGGAAATCGGTATCTGTTCATGAATCGTCAGCATCAATTTGAATAAAAGAACAACGACGGTCAAATTCTGCATTGAATGAATTTATCTTATATATTATCTCTTATATAGAATGTATAAGAGATAAATTAAAAGATTTTAAGAAACAATTCCTCACACAAATACAAACGAAATTATATATAACCATATATATCTACATCCCGAATGACTTACAAGGAGAGGCTACACTCTGCTCTTCATCGATTTTGATCACTCTTGCAGTGATGTTAGAGAAGCTTACCGAATGAATACCTGCAAAGCTTTTCCCTATCGCTGATAGATCTTAGAAGCTGAATAATGAGCATTTTAAAATATACAAAAAAATTTGGAAACAATCTAATATCTCGGAAAGTGCATTTTTGAGAAAAGGAGAATAAACAGGTGAATCGAAGATTTTGATGCATTTTTTATAGGCTGTTCTTGAGCGAAAAAAAAGGCCATACCTGTTCGGCCGTTTCAGCTATTAGACTCATAGTTTCGAAGAAATCGATTTTTTAAATAATTATTGTAATAATTTGAAAAATGTACTGTATAAATAAAAATATTAGTATCTTTATAAATTTCATTTCAATTTAATATTATTAGTTTTAATTACTTTTTGATTGTAATAAAGTTTCATGAAATTATATATGGGTATTATACAGATAATTAAACACTCATTTATGGAATATTTATTATTATCATCGTAGTTGTTATTCACATGAACGTATAAATAAGATTGCAATAAAAATTGTTACAGTTTCTGATGAAATTAGAAATTGGAAATTATGATTAGGAACAAGTAAGTCATATGTTTGTAATCTTCTTTTGATTAACATTAATCGATTTATTAATAATAATAGAAAACTAACTCGTGTTTTGTAGACATATATAGAAAGGGATGATATAAATCACAAAAACAAAAAACATAAATATTTATTGTATTGTGAACATCTTACGAATAAATTTTAGAATGGAAAATATGGGTCTTATTAAAATTGATTCTTGAAAGAAGCTGTTTCCATAATGTCAATCAAATTTGCTTTCGGCCAGATATTAGAAAAAGTTATTGTGTCTGCAACAAAAATTCATTTGTAAGATGTTCACAATGCAATAAATATTTGTGTTTTTCTTGTTTTTATGATTTATTTATATTATCCTGTACAATGTACATCTTCAAAAAAACGATTAGTTTTTTATATTAAATCGATTAATGTTAATCAAAAGAAGACAAACATATGACTTACTTGTTTTTAATTATAACTTCCAATTTCTAATTTCATCACAAACAGTTTTTATTACAATCTTATTTATATGTTCGTGTGAATAACAACAATGACGACGATAACAATAATAATAATAAATATTTCATAAATGAGTGTTTAATTATCTATTATACTAATAAGTAATTATACTAATAAGTAATTTTATAAAATATTATTACAATTAAAAAGTAATTAAAACTAATAATTAAGTTAAAATAAAAATAAAAATACTATAATAATATTTTCATTTATACAATAAATTTTTCGACGTTTTTCAAATTATTACAATAATTATTTAAAAAATCGATTTCTTCGAAACTATGGGTTAATAGCTGATCGTTTTTTTTTTTCGCTTAAAAACAGCCTGTAAAAATCTCTGACTCCATCACCTGGTGTACCCCTTGTTAGACAAAACAAGGTTAATAAGTAACAGTTAATAAGATTTATTTACCGATTCTATTGGTTTGACCTTAGGTAGCATCCTTGGGAGGCATTATCAATCTTGACTTAACCTTGGTTAAGTCAAGATTGATGATGCCTCCCAAGATCAAACCAATAAAGCTAATAAATATATCTTATTAAATTCTACTATTTTTGTAAGACATTTTTCAGAAATGCATACTTTCCAAGATATTATATTGTTTTCAGATTTTTTGGTATATTTTTAAATGTTCATTACTCGGCTTCTAAGACTCATTAGCAATAACGGCTTTACAGATATTCATTTGATAGACTCCATTGTTAATAACAATGAAGCAAGTTTGATTAAAATCGAAGAGCAGAGTGTAGTTTCTCCTTATTAATTCAAAAATAAAAGATGTTAATAAATTTCATTTTTTCCAAAAATTTTGAAAACCGAGTTATTTTAATGAAACTTTAAACATATATAAAATGGTTTAAAAAATTTTTAGAAAATGGTTTTTAAAATTTTTTAGAAAAAAATAAAAGTTTTCCTTCAACTTTGATATCCTGTATCTTTGAACCTGAGTGCGAGCGTGGCATAGCTAGCAATGTATGAGACTGCCAGAGATTCCGGATTCGATTCCAGGCAAAATTAAAAAATTTTTGTATGCTCATAGCTCCTCTCGACAGGCAATGGTAAACGAAAATATCTTTGCCATGTGCACTTATATAAACAAAATCGTCGTCCGGAATCGACGTTAAATTGTAAATCTCTTATTGTGTACAATCAGCGCCATAGGCATATGATAGAAATCACATCCTTTTGGAGGATTATGGACGGAGGAGGAGGAGCTTTGAACCTAAGTCATTTCAGACAGAAAATTATATGAAGATTTCGGCTTGAATGTATGTGAGAAATCATTCTTTCTAGCGTGCTTAGTATATCCTGTATAATTTACTGTCCAAAAGAAAATATTATATGCCAGTAATAGAAGTAATAGAATGTATATAAAAATTATTTTTAAAAAAATAACGAAAAAGTTTTAAATAATGTAATATATAATTGAAATTACAGATATTACTAGATATAAATCAGAATTCAAATTTTGAGATCATTCACGCTAATGTGTATTGTACTATATTGCGAAGAGAATAATGATTATTTTAAACTAATACTAACTTTATAGCTCTTCGTTGAATGTTGATGACGCTAATTAATTTCTGATACATCAAGCGATTTTTTTGAGAAATTGATATATGTAAAGTATTTCTATCCAATGAATGTTCGATACAATACCTATAAATATATATATCATGTCAATTAGACATCTTGACAAATATTTGTAAACATCAAAGACTTTTACCGGGTAATTTTTAACATAGCACAAATATGTCGCATGTACACTAGAATCATTGATGTAGTAGCTGTCATCACGAAAACACCAATAAATACAATTATGAGTAATAAGATATAGCTTTCTTTATCAAATTGTTGCATTAATACATCTTGTCTTAAGAAAGATTCGTTGGCTATCGCTGATTTATTATTGATGGGAATAAGATGCATTAGCACTAGAAAAAGCCAGCCTAACAAGCCGCACACTAAAAAATGCCTGAATTTACAAAAAAAATTTATTTAAAACAGATTTGTTAACAATGTAATTGTAAATCTATCTATATCAAACAGGATTCTTTTAGGAAATTTCTTACAAAGTAATATCTTTGTAAGTCGCCTCGTAAACGTTCCATATCTCTCTGCTATCTTAATTTCTTTAGAATCATTCCATTCTTCGCAAATCTGGTTTAATAATATTTTCACCTATAAATAGTATGACATTTCTTTCGCAAACATCAAGCGATAAAATAAATTAAATTTTTTAATTAATTTTTTTAATTGAATTTTTAATTAAATAAAAAACTATTTTATTGTCTTTTATATATCTAAAGTAATGTTTCTATGCTGAAAATAATCACGTTAAGATCAAGTAAAAGATTTATAGATTTAGACAACGATATCTTTGTATAACATGTATGCACGTGTGTGTGAGTGTGTCATATATTGTATTACTTCGTTTGTATAACGTATTCTTTTTGAAAGTAAATTCTTATGGATTTAGAATTTTTATAAATTTAAGATGAATAAACTCACTTCTTTCGGTTTAATTAAAAAGGCGATGAATTGCAGTATACATAAAATAGCAGGAAAAATATCCGAACAGATCTTCAAAGCTAATTGTATTCATAAATAAACAATAATCTAAACTAAAATATAAAGATATAAAAATATGCGATAGTAATAACTTTGAAATATGCTATGTTTTTTATGCTATGTTTTCGGATAGATATACCTGATAACCCACGAAGCAGATAAATATTCCTAATATGAATATGGCTCGTACATACCGGAATTTCGTATTTTGATAAGGCCACAAACCGCATATTATTAAAGAAATTCGATTAACATTATAATACCAACTCTCAAGCACGGGCATCTTTCCATGAATGCCAAATGTATGCATACCAAATCATATATTCGATGACGACGAAAACTTTTTTCTCTCCTATGAGGTGTTACAGATATTCGAAGCATGACTGATGCGAATAATAATAATTGCGAAATTATTCGGAATTGTATGCAAAACACGAGGAAAGTCTCGATCGATTGTATACTTATATCTCTTAATATTTTTGTGAGAAAAAAAATAAGCTCGAATTATATTAAACATGCAACTCCTCATAATAATTTTTGAAAGGAAATAAAATAAAATTTATGAAGTATATTTTAAATTAACAAGAACATATAAACAAGTAAGATATTATCATTCAAGTTTCAACCACTGTAAGCGTTACTTTATTTAATAAACTATATTACTTTATTTTATTAATATTTAATGTAGAACAGAAATTATTAAATTATAGATTAAGAAACGCAATTTTAAAACAGAGTTAAGAAGTTATGTTAATATTATATTTAGAAAATAATGTAATAATTATATTTTTTAAAGCGATTAAAAAATGTATTGCAATTTGAAAGATAGAGGATTAAGCAAGAAATATTTTACGAATAAACAACGTTAAACAATATTAAGAATCCCTATTTTAGATCGCGTGATCTAATACCTATGTGAGAACACAATCAATATTAGAAATTAAAATGCCTATAACAGTTGAAGCTAGATACGATGATGATTAAATAATTCAATCTTAAATTACTATATATATATATATATATATTGTATATATATTTGCAAATATATCGTATTTGTAGTCCTTCGAATGCGCAGAATAGTTTTTCCGGACTATAAACGCAATTAAACTGCTTTAGTAATCGCGAATTAAATTGACAAGCAATCTTAATAATTGGATGCTCAATTAGGCATCATATTATAAAAATGTTATTACAATGTTTAAAAATAATAAATTGTTAATAAATTTATTACAAAAAATATTACCTCGACAGAGAGTCGAACTCCTCTCTCTATATTCCGTACGAGTGTCCTAAATCTTTAGATTAAGGCCTCACTGAGGCCTTAGTAATATTTTTCTCAATAATCGATACATATAAGGAAACAACGTCTTTCTTTCGAGGCCATTTTATAATATTTTTATACAAGTATATATTATATAATATATAGTAATTCAAGATTGAATTAAACAACGTTAATTTTTTATATACAATAAAATCTTTTTATATGCAAAAAAATCATTAAAATATTTATTATTTTAATATGCGAGTAACATATCACAAAAATGAATAATAAACTTTCCCAGAGGTTTCTTTGATTTAAAGAAATGTTTCTTCACTATACGATTAAAAAAAAATTTTTTTATTTGAACGTTATTTCTTTGATTTATTATTTTTTGAAATTAAATAAAAAAATTTATTCGATTTAAAAAAATTATGTTCGAGAAATTTTTTTTTAACCGTATAGCAAAGAAACATTTCTTTAAAGAAATGAAATCGAAGAAATCTTTCTCTACAATATTATAAGATAGAATAATATCGATAAAAACATATCTATAGATACAAAAAATATGTAGAAAAGAAGAAACATCAAAATTATACATAATAATTAAATAAATTCTTAAAAATAAATTTATTAGAATCTGTTATGTGTAAAATTTCTTAAATATAGTAAATAAAAAATACATAGGTAATGAAATATTATTTATTAATAAAATAAATAGCAAAAACAATTGCCTTATTTAATAAAATTATATCTTTCTATGTTATTCTACTGTGGAAAATTTCTCCATGTATGTTACTACGAATAGCTACGTTTTCTGTGTTAAATTATGATGAAACTACACGAGTAAATTACCATCATGAAGGATATTGACTTGTGATCTATAACAAATAATCCAATGAAGCTGATAGCTTGTTGGTCACTATCGTACTCTCCATTTGCGCTATTTTATCGAAGTAAAGCTTCCCTTTATTGAAACGTATACACTACCAAGATTCGGTATAAAGTCTTTCGAGAAGAGTTGCATTATAAACAATAACAATTTCTGTACTGTTACAGGTGCTTTGTATCACAGTGACATGTACTTAGAAAGATATTTAATTAATTATTGATTTAATATACTAAATTAATATTAAAAAAACTATTAAAAAAACGTAATTAGAATTACATTTATTATGCTAATGAAGTATAATTAAAGAAATCATAAGCATAAATTATCGGTTTGTTGCTAATTTATTGCTTTATTCGCTTAATTTTATTGTTTTATCCAATTTAACAAAAATGATAATAACTATGCCAAAATAAATTTAAAGTTTTACACACACACACACACACACACACACACAGAATAGTTTGTGTGTGTGTGTGTGTGTGTGTGTGTGTGTGTGTGTGTGTGTGTGTA
>NW_012130092.1:1579717-1598939 GCF_000143395.1 Atta cephalotes
GATTTTCTTCGTGTACTCCCATGGATTGAAGGACCATAACGTAGAATGTAGATATAAGCTAAGAATATACTCATAAGCTGAATGTAATAAATATTCAAAATCATTTTTTCTTTAATTAGATTATTCAAAGGAAATTCCTTATAATACCTTAGCAAAATTTTCTAATAACGCATCAAATAAACCTCCAGCTTTTAAAGCACTCTTCTTGCAATTTCTTTGTATTATAAATAGTATCATTTTTGTATACATAATGGCGGAGCATACCAGTGTGCATTATATCCGTGAATACATATAGAGATACACATAACAATTAATAATGATAAATATTAATGATAAATATTTAATTAAAGTCATTAAATTCATTAGTTAATTGAAGTCATTAAATGAGCAATAAATTTTTTCATTCTTATTAAATTTTAAAAATTGTAGGTCACGACAAAAGTTCGTAGCAGTACTTCATTTGTATGTCTACATATTTTTAAAAAAATTTACATTGTATCATTCGATAGAGCAAAGTTTTAGCTTCAAGAATTTGTTTTTGACGTGAAATATTTTGACGTGAAATATTGATGATTTTTAACAGAGTTATGTGCAATCAAAGTTAACTTTTGTTTTCATTTATCTGCTATAACTTAGGAACAAAAAATCTTAGAAATAAATGATTTTGTAGTTTAAAAAAGCTAGAAATAGCTTAAAAAGTTTTCACTAGATATATTTAAAAAAAGTCGGAAAAATGTGTATTCTTAATTATTCACATATTACAGCGAGTATTAAAGCCATCAAAATTATATTATGAATGTATTAAAAATATAAAATTAAAAAATATATCTAATACATACGTTGCTTGACAAAAAAATGCTAATGCTGCTATGACGTCTTGAAATATAATTTCCCAGAAATACATAATTCTATCGATATACAGGTGCCGAATATCAATAAGTCCACTTTCTCCAGAGATACTGCATTATGAAACTTGAATCGAACGTTGTTTATTAATTATCTTATTTAATATATTTTTTGTAGTTATATATTTTTTGTATATCATAAAAATAATTTATCTTTTTTGAATAAATGATATTGTGTTCCTTTTTTCATAATTGTATTTACGCTTACATTAAGGAAAGAGACACTTATCAAAGCCACAGCAAGTCCTAATAACACGAAATACAATGTACACGCAAAACTGTTGGTCAAAATATTGCTATAACTTCAACACAAAAAAATGTGTATTTTTATTAATTCATTGCGATAATATTTATTTAAGCCTTTGTATTTAGTCTTTTCTGCGAGGATTTTTAGATGCATCTAAAGTTGTAAGAAAAATAGTAATTTTTATTAGATTTAGATTAGTTTTTATTAAATTTGTTTATAAAACAATACTAAAAAAAAGTTTGGTAATAATTACCAAATGTTTAGTAAAATAATATTAATTAAATGTTTAATTGTAATTAAATATTTCTAAAAGTAAAATTATGTTTAGTTATATTAATCAAATTTAATTGGGATTATTTTACTAAACATTTGGTAATCATTATCTCTTTTCTAAAAGTTACTTATTACATGAATATAAAATAATGTTTACAATATATCGCGACAATAATTATTGTTTGCTGAATTGCCAAGGCAAAATATAGACTTCGAGTGTAAAAGAATGATGTACACTAATACTAACTCTATAGCTCTGCGAAGAATATATACAGCCTGAATTAATTTGTTGTAAAGTATATATTGTTTAATATCTTTGGCATTTGTTGTTTATTTTCATTAAATATGTTATTTATTCGATAGCTATAAAAATTATAGAATAAAAATAAGTTTATCAATATAATATTATCAAAATTGACAATCCATCGTATATCTTTTCCTAGAAAATACCTTTTTTATAAAAATAAATTATCAATGCTATTTCAAAAAATAGTATTACGGATAGCATAGACTTTTTATTTTGATACAAGTCAACTTTATCATAGTGTTGCATATCATAACAATGTCTTTGCAATATCTATGTATACTTGCATGTAATAGTCACATCTTTTTATCTTATTTTGTATCTATTAATTCGAATAAAAAGAAATCAATTAATTCGAATAAAAAGAAATCGGATTTGACAGTGCAATAATATAACATTTGCGAAAGTGCGGAAAATATCATGACATGATAATTCCTCGTTTATGGATAAAGAAAGAAGATATAAATTCTTCTAATTATTTTTTCATGAAATTTCGTATGTTCAACAATATACGTATCGTCCTATCTCGTTAGACATTGCATTTTTGTTATTCTCTTAATGTTTATTTATAAAACTTGTTCATATAATATATGTATCTTAATTATTAATCCATTTATCAAATACAAATATTTCTAATAATATCTTTCTAATAATATTGATTTTAAAATCGTGATTTGAATAAATAATATAAAAGCATATGTAATATTTTGTATATATGTATGTAATATATTAATACATATATATTTTTATGTATCTTATATATGTATATGTATACATATACAGTATCGTGCCTGTGCATTCCGTGAATAATCATTCGGCTCAACCGCGTCGATAATAATCATTAAGGAATTTATATAAAGATTGCTCCCTCTTGATGATGATTGTTGATGACTACAATATCACAAGTTAAATTAAATTAATAAGCAAATTCTCAATCCGAAGATTCAATTTTACTCTCTCTATACTTTAGATTTTCTTTGTTACCACTTAATAATGACACAAATGATATTTCGTAATTACACTACATTGTTTTATTATCAAATCGCAAAAGATTATTTTTATTTTATAATATAAAAAAACTTATTTTTTGTAATTATTTGAAAACGGTAGGCATAAAAACATATAAATAAATTTGGTAAAGTATGACAATCATTTTTTTTTAGTAATATCTAGCATACAATTATTTATAATTTTTTTGATGGAATATTGTTAATATCAACTACATCTTGTATAATTCGTTATATTTTTGTTATAATACATGTTTGTCATTGTGTAGAATAGATTACCATAAAGTAAGATAACGATGTACTTGTAAGCTGAAATCATTTTAATATTTTATCATATAATATTATTATTTATATACATATATTGTGTTTAGAATTAAACACATTTATAAGAAATAAAATCATGGCTCAGAAACTAATAATAATAATAATAATTATGAAATTACTAATATAGAATGCAATACGCAAGACTGCATTAGCATAATTCCATAAATAATTGCATTAATTGCTCATTATAAATTTGCTCACCGTGATAAAACCTTCTAATGAAGCAACATATATTCCTTCAACTATTAAACCGAAATATTTTGTATTTTTTAGCATTAAGAAAAGAATTAATTTTTGCACCTGTATGGGTGCCATGTACCATTGCACGTGATATCTAAAAATTTACTTGCGATATGAATTATTTATTATTGTATAAAATATTTATTATTAAATTTTTAGTTATGATACATATAAATTAAGCAAAATTTTATAATAACTTACAACGCTTTTAATACATCTGCATTATGATCCGTAATTGTCTGTCCGCCATAATTTCCTATAAAAATATAAAAAAAATGAATAATGATATAAAAAGTAGATATGGCTAGCTCATTCACGTTATTTATAATTAACGCAGCTTTCATTGCCTGAAATTAACACGTTAAAACGAAATATATAAAAATTTATGAAAGTATAAAATCAAATTGGTAAAGCGTGACTTGGAGGTTACTTACATGTAATAAATTAATTGCCAATGAAACTACACCTATTCCAATCAAAAAGAAGTAGGACTCTTTAAAGCTGTCTAAGACACGTTGCGTGAACCTTCAAAACAGCAAGGAAATTCGGTATCTATTTATGAATCGTTTCAGCATCAATTTGAATAAAAGAACAACGGCGGTCAAATTCTGCATCGAACGAATTTCATTATCTCTTATACAGAATGTATAAGAGATAAATATGTTAAAAGATTTTAAGAGACGATTCCTCACATAAATGCAAAACGAAAATTTCATATGACCATATATACGTCCCAAACGGCTTACAAGGAGAAGCTACATTCTGCTCTTCGATTTTGATCACTTGCAACGATGTTAGAGGAGTTTGCCGAATGAACACTGTAAAGCTGTTTCCACTAATAGGCCTTAGAAGTCGAATAATGAGCTTTTTAAAATATATAAAAAAAATTTGGAAACAATCTAATATCTTGGAAAGTATGCATTTTTGAGAAAAATGTCTTACAAGGAGAACATCAGGTGACAGAATCGAAGATTTTGATGCGTTTTTTACAGACTGTTCTTGAGCAAAAATAAAAACGATACATGTTCGGCCATTTCAGCCATTGGTCCATAGTATCGAAGAAATTGATTTTTAAAATAATTATTATAATAATTTGAAAAATGCATGTATAAATAAAACTATTAGTATCTTTATAAATTTTTTAAAATTAAACTCATTTATGAAATATTTATTATTATCATCGTAGTTGTTGTTATTTACATGAATGCATAAATAAGATTATAATAAAAACTGTTACAGTTTTTGATGAAATTAGAAATTAGAAATTATGATTAGGAACAAGTAAGTCATATGTTTGTAATCTTGTTTTGATTAACATTAATCGATTTTTTTATTAATAATAATAGAAAACTAATCGTGTAGACATATATTGTACGAATGGTAAAAACAAGAAAAACATAAATATTTATTGCATTCTGAACATCTTACGAATAAATTTTAGAACGAATTTCATTTTGGAATGAAAAATTTGATTTCTCATTAAAATTGATTCTTGAAAGGAGCTATTTCCATGTCAATCAAATTTGTTTTCGGCCAGATATTAGAAAAAAGGTTAAGTCAAGATTGACGATGACCAATATCAAACTAATAAAGCCAAAATATAAATATATCTCATTAAATTCTACTATTTTTGTAAGACATTTTTCTCAAAAATGCATACTTTCCAAGATATTAAATTGTTTTCAGATTTTTTGGTATTTTTACATACTCATTACTTGACTTCTAAGGCCCATTAGCGATAACGGGTTTACAGATTTGGTAAACTCCTTTGTTAATAACATTGAAGCAAGTTTGATCAAAATCAAAGAGCAGAGTGAAGTTCTTTCCTTGTAAGTTTCAAAAATAAAGGATGTTAACAATAAAGAGTGTTAACAAACTTCATTTTTTCCAAAAATTTTGAAAACCAAAAATTTTGAGTTATTTTGATGAAGCTTTAAACATATATAAAATGATTTTTAAAATTTGATGATTTTAATTTAATGATTTTATGATTTTAATTTAATGATTTTAAAATTTTTAGAAAAAAATAAAAGTTTTCCTTCAACTTTGATATCCTATATCGTTGAACTGAGCGCGAGCGTGGCGTAGCTGGCAGCGAGACTGCTATGCCAGAGATTCCGGGTTCGATTCCAGGTAGAATCAAAAAAATTTTCGTAGCTCCTCTCTTGCCGTCAGGCAATGACAAACCATCGACATTCTTGCCTTATGCATTTCTATAAACAAAATCGTCGATCGAAATCGACGTTAAACTGTAGGTTCCTTATTGTACAATCAGCGTGCGCGTCACAGGCATATGATGATAGAAGACACCACATCCTTTCGGAGAATTGAAGGAGGTGGATCTTTGAACCTAAGTCATTTCAGACACAAAATTATATGAAGGTTTCGTTTTAAATTTATATGAGAAATCATCTCTTAAAATTTTCGTGCTTAGTATGTGTCTGTATAATTTACTGTCCATATATAATTTACTGTTCCAAAAGAAAATATTATATGCCATAAGTAATAGAATGTATATAAAAATTATCAAAAAAATATATCGAAAAAGTTTTAAATAATAAACATCAGTGTAATATATAACTGAAACTACATATATATAAATCAGAGTTCAAATTTTGAGATCATTCACACTAATGTGTATTGTACTATATTGCGAAGAGAATAATGATTATTTTAAACTAATATTAACTTTATAGTTCTTCGTTGAATGTTGACAGCGTTAATTAATTTCTGATACATTAAGCGATTTTTTTTGAGAAATTGATATATGTAAGGTATTTCCATCCAATGAATGTTCGATACGATACCTATAAATATATATTTCATGTCAATTAGATATGTCTTGAGAAATATTTGTAAACATCGAAGACTTTTACCGGGTAATTTTTAACATAGCACAAATATGTCGCATGTACGCTAGAACCATTGATGTAGTAGTTGTCATCACGAAAACACCAATAAATACTATTGTGAGAAATAAGTAGATACATCTTTCTTTAACAAGTTGTTGCATTAACACATCTTGTCTTAAGAAAGATTCGTTGGCTATCGCTGATTTATTAATGTTGATCGGAATAAGATGCATTAATACTAGAAAAAGCCAGCTTAACAAACCGCACACTGAAAAATGCCTCAATTTACAAAAAAAAAATTTATTTAAAGCAGATTTGTTAAACAATGAAATTGTAAATCTATCTATATCAAACAGGATTCTTTTAGGAAATTTCTTACGAAGTAATGTTTCTGCAAGCCGCCTCGTAAACGTTCCATATCTCTCTGCTATCTCAATTTCTTTAGAATCTTTTAACGCATTCCATTCTTGGCAAATCTGGTTTAATAATTTTTTCACCTATAAATAGTGTATGATATTCTTCGTAAACATTAAGCGATAAAATCAATTAAATTTTTTAATTAAATTTTTTAATTAAATGTTTTAATTAAATAAAAAACTATTTTGTTGTCTTTTACATATCTAAGGTAATGTTTCAGGTAAGGTAATGCTGAAAATAATCATGATTAAGACCAAGTAAAAGTTTATAGATTAGACAACGATGGTTTTGTATAACATGTGTGTGAGTGTGTCATATATTGTATTACTTCGTTTGTATACCTTATTCTTTTTGAAAGTAAATTCTTATGGATTTAGAATTTTTATAAATTTAAGATAGAATAATGACTCACTTCTTTCGGTTTAATTAAAAAGGCGATGAATTGCAGTATACATAAAATAGCAGGAAAAATATCCGAACAGATCTTCAAAGCTAATTTGAAATTGTATTCATAAATAAACAATAATCTAAACTAAAATATAAAGATATAACAATATGGATAGTAATAACTTTGAAATATGCTATATTCTTTTGGTCAGATTAACATATACCTGATAAACCACGAAGCAGATAAATATTCCTAATATGAATATGGCTCGTACGTACCGGAATTTCGTATTGTGATAAGGCCACAAACCGCATGTCATTAAAGAAATTCGATTAACATTATAATACCAACTCTCAAGCACGGTCATCTTTCCATGAATGCCAAACCATATATGCGTTCGATGACAATAAAAACTTTTTTCTCCCCTCTATGAAGTGTTACAGATAATCGAAGCATGATTGGTGCGAGTAATAATAATTGCGAAATTATTCGGTGTTGTATGCAAAGTATGAGGAAAGTCTCGATCGATATACTTATATCTCTTAATATTTTTGTGGGAAAAAAAATAAGCTCGAATTATATCAAATATGCAATTCCTCATAATAATTTTTGAGAAAAAATAAAATTTATGAGGTATATTTTAAATTAACATGAATGTATAAAGTAAGATATTATCATTTAAGTTTCAACTACTGTATGTTACTTTATTTTACTAATATTTAGTGTAGAAATTATTAAATTATAGATCAAGAAATGCAATTTTAAAACGGAGTTATGTTAAGAAGAATAGAGTTATGTTAATATTATAATTAGAAAATGTAATAATTATATTTTTTAAAGCAATTAAAAAGCGTATTGCAATTTGAAAGATAGAGGAATAAGCAAGAAATATTTTACGAATAAACAATGTTAAACAATATTAAGAATCTCTATTTTAGACCGCATATGTGAGAACACAATCAATATTAGAAATTAAATATTAGAAATTAAAATGCCTATAACGGTCGAAGATACGATGATGATTAAATAATTCAATCTTGAATTACTATATATATATATTGTATATATACTCGTAAATATATCATATTTGTAGACCTTCGAAGTATATATAATAATTCAAGATTGAATTATTTAAAGCATTAAAAGATCTAGCTTTGACTGTTATAGGCATTTTAATTTCTATTGATTGTGTTCTTATATATGCTAAAAATAGAGATTCTTAATATTGTTTATATTACATCACCTGAAAGAAAGACGTTGCTCCCTTACATGTACCGATTATTGAGAAGAATATTATTAAGATCTCGGTGAGGCTTTAATCTAAAGACTTTGGACATTCGTACGGAATATAAGAGATTCGAATTCGACTCCCGACCAAGGTAATATTTTTCGTAATATATTTATTAATAGTTTTTAAACATAATAATATCTTTATAATATGATGCCTAATTGAGCACCCAATTATTAAGATTGCTTGTCAGTTTAATTCCCGATTACTAAAGCAGTTTAATTGTGTTTATAGTTCGGAAAAACTATTCTGCGCATTGGAAGGACTACAAATATGATATATATATATATATATAAGTATATATTATATGGTATATTTTATATAGTATATATTATATAATATATATAGTAATTCAAGATTAAATTAAACAACATTAATTTTTTATATACAATAAAATCTCTTTATATGCAAAAAAAATCATTAAAATATTTATTATTTTAACATAGGATTAATATATCACAAAAATGAACATACCCAGAGAAAGGTTTCTTTGATTTAAAGAAATGTTTCTTTGCTATACGATTAAAAAAAAAAATTTCTTTGATTTGAACGTTATTTCTTTGATTTAAACAAATTATTTTTTGAAATTAAATAAAAAAAATTTATTCAATTTAAAAAAAATTATGTTCGAAAAATTTTTTTTTAACCATATAGCAAAGAAACATTTCTTTAAATCGAAGAAATTTTTCTCTGGGCAACATTATAAAACAGAATAATATCGATAAAAGCATGTCTATAGATACAAAAAATATATAGAAAAGAAGAAACATAAAAAAATTATATATAGTAATTAAATAAATTTTTAAAAATAAAGTTTATTAGAATCTGTTATGTGTAAAATCTCTTAAATATTAAATAAAAAATACATAGGTAGTGAAATATATTATTTATTAATAAAATAAATAGCAAAAACAATTGCCTTATGTAATAAAATTATATCTCCCTATTCTATTGTGGAAAATTTCTTCATGTATATTACTATCCTGAATAGCTACGCTTTCTGTGTTAGATTATGATGAAACTACTGTACTACAGGAGTAAATTACCATCATGAAGGATATTGACTTGTTCGTGACATATAACAAATAATCCAATGAAGAATGATAGCTTGTTGATAGGAGATCACTATCGCACTCTCCATTTGCGCTATCCTATCGTAAAGCTTTTCATTACTGAAACGTACGCCATCAAGATTCGATACTTTCGAAGAGATTTACATTATAAATAATAACAATTTCTGTACTGTTACAGGTGCTTTGTACAGAGACATGTATCTAGAAAAATATATATAAATTTAATTCATTACTGATATATTGATTTAATATCTATTAGAAAAACGTAATTAGAATTGCATTTATTATGCTAGTGCAGCATAATTAAAGAAACGATAAGTTTGTTGCTAATTTATTGCTTTATTCGCAATTTTATTGTTTTATCCAGTTTAATAAAAATAATAACTATGCCAAAATAAATTTAAAGTTACACATACACACACACACACACACACACAATTATTCCGTTATATATATAATTTCATTAGCAACTCTAAAATTTAAATAAGTATCTGTAATTAAATTGAAGTAATGAGAACGGAAATAATACTGAATACTACACAAATGAGTGATGGCAACAATAAATATGAATTAATAGGACTAATTAATAGGAAAAAATAATGACTAAATTATAACAGTTGTACAAACTTTATGCAATATTACATCCTTTTTGACAAATAAATTTTTTAAATGAAGCATAATATCGTAATAATTAATTAATTATTGTTAAGATAATTTCAAAAATTACACTCTACAACCTATTTTCGAGTTGCACAATTCATTGGCAATTGGTTGACATACATTGAGAATATATTCGACCGATATTGCGCCAATAAATTATGCTATTAGGGTTGGTTATTTAATTCTTTCTATTCTTTTAATTACATACATATATACGCATGCATGCGCGCGGCGCATACACGTACGCGCGCGTGTATACACATAGTATACATGTATATATGTATAGGGTGTCTGACATTAGTAGAACACCATTTTTGGATGAGTAGAGCTAACTAAACTGAATTGAAAAGGCTGTATCATTTTATAATTTTTGTAACAGTTTACGAGAAATTAATTATTAAAATCGCCGAATGAGCGTGTCTGGCCGATCTACTGTCAAATATATGTGTGGTAAAATACGACCGTCCAACGCGTGGAAATGTTTTCGGTAAAAGTTTAGATTAGAAGAGCAGGAACCTTCCCCCTCTCTCTCCCCCGCTTTTCCTAATGACTATGACTTTGATATATGTTATCGTGATTCTGAATGACTTCCAACAGGTTTTAGCGATCACTTATT
Source organism: Atta cephalotes (assembly GCF_000143395.1). NCBI lineage: Eukaryota > Metazoa > Arthropoda > Insecta > Hymenoptera > Formicidae > Atta > Atta cephalotes. The sequence continues at coordinate 1,590,312 of NW_012130092.1, forward strand.
ATTCGTTAAAAAGTTAACAAAATAAGTTTAAGAAATAACATCTCTTTTTTCTAGTACATAAAACAAGAATTTTCTTTGAAAACATTATCTTTTTATATAATTTTGTTTTTAAAGTAGAAAATTTTTGATTTTGTAATGATTTCACGTCGCGCGAAATGAGATCCCACATTCTTCTCCTGCCTAGAGGCACACGATTTTCCACGAGAAGCGAGTTCTACTCCACGTCTCTACCTGCTAAAAGGCATCCGACTTTCTACTGAGTTCCACCTCATCTCCCCTTGCCTAGAGACTCACGACTTTTTTACGCGATTTCCATCCTATCCCCTATCTCTTCCCTGCCACGAAGCGTACGATTTTCCACGGGAAGTGAGGTTCATTTCATCTTTCTCTCTGCTTAGGGAAATCGATTATCCACGTTCATTTCGCATTTTCTCTAATACGTTTAGGCGGGGGAAGTGGGATAAAATTCACTTTGCATAGAAAGTCGGACGCTCCCTGACAGAGAGGGGGGGAGGGGGGGAGGAACCTTGCTTTGCGTGAAGTTATACTCTTTTAGTTAGCCCATATCTCTTCCCCTCCTATATCTCTTCCCTTATCTAGAGTCTGACTTTTCATGCAAAGCGAGAAAATAATTATCAACTTTGTTGATAATTTTTAGATAAATGAATAACGATGAAATGACTAAAACTTTAGAGGTCATTCAAGGTCTGACCTTGACAACATATGTCAAGGTTAAAGTCAAGGTTATTGAGGGATCCTCCCCTAAGCTAAACTTTTATCTACGCGCTCTTATCTTTAGAAATTATTGTCTTATCGATTATTACGAAAACTACAAAATAATACAGAACTTTTCGACTTACCATCAATTAAGTCTATGCTGCGTCTGTAGAGTTCTAAATAAACGTGCACGTCAATACGAAATCATGGTCGGACTAAATTAATCATTCACACGCACGCATACATGTGTAAGACATCGTGAGAGTCGGCATTTCTAAGAATAGAAATGACCTACATAAAAATTCACGGAAAGATACAAAGATCATCCTCCAGGATAATTCGAGGGCGGATCTTGGAGAGCGTCGAGATATCACAAAAACTAGTTTATGATCATTCAAGTAAGTCATTTGGTCATTTACTCGTTCAAACTGCAAATAATGGTGGATAGAATGAAAGTATTAATTCAAAGACGGACGTCGTCACAGATTACGGATCTAAATAATATTCTCAACAAAGGCAGGATTGATAAGGTATACTTAAATTTGGATGAAGCATTTTAATGACTTATATTACGCGTTCGAGGAGAATAACGAACTCGTAGTCCTTGATCCGAACGAAGGACATAATGATGAATTCGCGAACATACAAGAGCGTTACTTTTCCGTAGTGGCTAGAATCGAGAATATTTTAACATACGGCGAATGATTCGGAAGCGAGCATGTAGATTGATAGATAAAGAGCGAAACGATAATATGGGCCACGTGACATTAATAAAGAAATGGCGGCTCAAACTACTCGAAACTTCGCTGCCGACGTTCGATGGCGATAAATAAATACGAAAATTGGTTATCTTTTAAAAACGCTTTCAATTGCATGATAGAATCGCAATCGGATCTATCCATAGACAAGTTTATAATATTTGAAGTCGGCGTTCGTTAACTGGCGAAGCTGCCAATAAATTAAAAATTTTCACGGCACGAACGCGAGGGCATGGCAACTCGAAAAAGCATACGAGGTAAAGCGAATCTTAATCGCGCGGCATCTCATCGATCTTGAATTTACCGGTACTGGAGAAAGAAAACACGAGCGACTTATCAAAGCTCGCGGACCACACGTAGCAGTACGTCGTGTCATTAGGTGCGTTAGGATCTTCGGGTCCGAAATAATGGTCAGCACTTTAGAAAGCAAGCTACAGAAGAGTGCGCTAGAGAGATGGGAAACGACACTCGACAGAGACATTTTCCCCAAGTTGATGTATACGAATTTTTGTACAAATCCGCGATATATGCTTCATAATGCAAGAGAACGAAAAGAGTAGAAAGATAAGGGAAAGGAATGACGAGCGAACAATGAGCCTCGCCTCCCTGCATGTCGCCGCAATTAATGAGTGCGTTAGTGTATATATGCGCGACAATAAGCATAAACTAATTAAGTGCCGCGCGTTACTAGACACGGACGCTACTGAAACGCAATGTTTTGTTTCTGAGTCGATCGCGAAACATTTAAACATACATGTAGATACACATTCTTCATCAGTACAATTAACGGAATGAGCACCGAAAGGCACAACTCAAATTATGATATTGTGTTTTTTTGCAAACGTTTAACGTATCTAACGATACCGACGATTGCTGATTTGGTTCCATCCGAAGTTTTTCTACGCGATTCGGTCAAACTACTGTCGCAAATTAGCCGAGGAGTTTCATTTGCCACGCTCAGTCGATTTGTTAATTGGCTCGGTAGCAACATTGTCGTTATTCATGATTGATCAAATTAATCTTTCACGAGAAAGTTATGAATTATATTTGCAAAAAACACGACTGGGTTGGGTGGTCGCCGGAAGTGCATTGTCGCGAGAGCCATCGAAGATTTCGACATGCTATACCACAAATTTGGACGATCTAATGTTTAAGTTTTGGACTATTAAAGAAATTACAACAAATAGAGAGAAGTTACAGACAAATTCTTATCCGAAAAAGAGAATGCGAGGCGCATTTTTTAGAGTTTCGCGTGGCAGTAACGGTCGTTACACAGTTCGCTTACCATTCCGCAAGACGAACAATCGCTTAGATTTGCGAAGCCTCACTTAAGCATTTATCATCTCTGGAGCATAAATTAAATGCAAACGCGACATTAAGATCGGACTATACGCAGATAATGAACGAATATTTAAAACTAAATCATATGATAGAGAATCTCGATGAAGAACGGTTATTATTTACCACATCACGCGGCAATTAAGGAAACAAGTGACACAACGAAGATAAGAATTGTGTTTGATGCAAAGACGAATAACGAAACATCTCTAAATAATTTATTAATGACAAGTTCTATTCCCGGCCTAATTGCACATTTAATTTGATTTCGCATGTATGTACCTATGTACGGCAGATATCGGAAAGATGTATCGTCAAGTAATATTGCACGAGGAGGATCGGACTATCAGCGCATCCTTTGGCAGCGTGGCGACATGATGGCGACATTCTAATTAAATACACTAATCTTCGGTGTTTTTTCTTCATTTTTTACGATTCGATTATTCAAAAACTCGCAGACGAACTATCTGCATATTTGAAGGCGACTAAAATTATTAAATCTCATCTATACGATGATGATTTGCTTACCGAGGTCGAAATAATTGATGAGACTCGAGTCATAAGAGATAAATTAATTGCGTTGTTAGCGCGAGGCACTTCACCATTCGACAATGGGTGTCTAATGACGAACGCATAGTAAATGATTTGGCGATTTCTCATGCGTTGCACGCTAATTTCATATTAAACGTAGACCGCGCAATAAAGACGCTTAGCATTACGTGGAACACTTGCGATGGTAGAATATGTTATTCGACGAATCCGATCAAAATTATAATAAATTGACGAAAGAATTATTCTTTCAGAAATCGCGGAAATTTTTGAAGGCCGTTAGGTTAGTAATCTTATATACCAAAAAATTAATATAAGACATATGGCGATGTGCTTTACACTGGGACGAATCGATTTCGCAAAATAAAAATGGTCGAAATTTACAAAACAGTGGAAGCAGATGAACACGATTTCATTTAATCGCAAATTATTCGTAAAAAGTTGTTGCGAAATTCAACTTCACGATTTCTATGACGCGAGCAACGCGGGTTATGGAGCGTGCATTTACATGCGATCGCGCAGGAAACAAGATGAAACGCGTGTTAGGTTATTGTGAGCTAAATCGCGGATTGCCCCGTTGGAAATCATCTCTATACCATGACTTGAATTATGCGGAACACTGTTATTAGCGCAACTGTATCACGAGGCCAAACGAGCGTTAGATCGAGTCGTTCATAGGAGTCTCTTCTGGCGACTCAACAATAGTGTTACATTGACTAAATATTCCCCCGCATTTACTGAAAACGTATGTAGCAAATCGCGTAGTAAATATATTCAAGAACTCATGAGTTTCAATAAATGGCGGCACGTTAAAACGATAATCCCGCGGATGCGATTCGAAGGCAATTACCTCTCGAGTTCTCGCGAAATCGAACATAGTTCATCAGCCCCTGGTTAATGACGAGTGGCCAAACGAAATCATACATATAAAAGAGATATCCAAATTAAAAAGAAACGCTTGCTTGATATCCGTGAATAGCAATTTCGACATCTTTGATAAATTCTCCTCGTATTCCAAAATATTCCGAGTGATTGCGTATTGTCTTCGCGTTCGAAGGCTTAGAAAATATTCCGAGCCATTAGACACCGAGAAAATTAATGAAGCCGAGATTCGGGTGCTAAAATTATTGCAAGCTAAGCGATTTGATGACGAAATAGAGAGATATTAAATAAAGTTCAAGATATTAAACAAAGTTTCAAAAAATAAAGGTAAATTCGCGAATTTAAACTCATTTTTGGATGAGAATGAATTAATACGTGTCGGAGGTCGCGTCCAAATGTCTCACATCCGCTCAGAAACATCCGATTCTATTTCCCAGTCGGCATCGAGTGACGGACTGTATTATCCGCGAAGCATACGAGAAGCATTATCATTCGGGTATACGACTTTATACACTCTCCGTCAGAAATTTTGACTATCAGACGATCGTAATCAAATGCGAAAGGTCATCCTTTCATGTATGCTCTTTAACACTGATAAGTAACAAGAGATATGATATATATCAAGGTAAAAGTACAAATAATATGTGTAACATTTAAATAAAAATTCTTCTGCACAATTCTTATCTAAAATTTTCTAAAAATAAAATTATTTTTCTTATTCGATCAGAATTTCTGAAGTAAAATGTATTCAATATTATTTTTGCTGCTAGTACTTGTAATATGAAAAAAAGAATTAATATAAAAAATAAAATGTACAGTCAGAAGAGCGCGTGATCGATTACTTCCATACAGCAGCCTGAAAAAAAATTATTATATATATGATTTGAAAGATTGCTCTCTTGTATTTTACTTATTATTATTAATGTAATCTATTATTATTATTATTATTAATTTAATCTATTTGTTATCAAGTATTATCCGGCGGCATTTCTTTACATTTTTGATCAAATTTTCAATTGATGCAATCTCAAATTATATATACTTTTACTGGATATTTAATAGTTCATAGCATCGGTTCACAGATCAAGCTTTTCTTCTATGAAATGCTAAAATAATAATTTATTTTCAATGCCTATCATATTGTTTCAAGTTCTCCAAGGGATGTCTAAAGGGTATACACGGAGAGATCGATTTGGTTAAAATACCTTAAAATTTAACTATCAAAATAATTACGTAGGAAATTCAAGCATAATGAGCAATGCTGCAAAAAGTTTTGACATTTGAGTAACCAATTTGAGCGTCTTACAGTTATTTTAGATCCAATAAAATTATTTTTAGATCTGTATCCAACTAAACTTTTAAATATTTTAACAAAATGGTCCTTTCGTTTTTTGTGTAGGGATCATCTTTTAGACATTTTTAGGATCTGTAGAGAACTATGTTGATAAGCATATAGTTAAATTGAACTATTTTTTTAAATAACTCGTATTCGATGATGCCTTTTTAAGATGCTAAGTTCTACAGAACAATGTTGAAGATTGCCCATTCCTTATAAAGAGTTTAATATATATAATCTCTATCGATATTCAAAATGAATTTTTAGAAAGTGCCTTAATAAATTCATAGTAGATGCAATGTTTGTAATGAGATTGTAGATCGTCATTTTGAACATTTGTTATAATAAAATAAACAAAATAAAATTTAAAAACATGATTTTTAAAATTCTAATCTAATTTTATACAAACCAAACAGCGAACCAAACAGCGTTCAACAGGTTTCTTAATAAAAATTGTCACTTTACCAAGATCTTGCATCTTAGGATTACATAGGATAATTCATTTAACTCGAAGACCTGAAATTACTTGCACACACAAATTTAAATACTTGACATATAATTCTTATTGTAAATATCTCGCTACGGACTTAGGTCCAATATCGCTTAATATCTTTTTATACATTTTTATTTGCTCCTTCAATTTTCATTAAGAAAAAATATAAGATTATAAAAATTCAAAGTCATATTCAAAATTCTATACATAAAAAAAGTAAAAGATATTAACAGGAAAATTTTGGAGATATCTCTATCTGACTTTAATGAAACTTAATTGGTTTATAAAGGAGATAAAAATATTCAATACGTATTTTTCTTTATTAGTATCAAATATATTTCTTTATTAGTATTAAATATATTTAAGAAGTGAAATCAGCTAAATTGTTTTTCGACTATATAAATTCTGAGCCAAGTAGGCGTAATTTTCTAAATATATAAATTTTGTAAATATACTAAATGTACAGAATTTCGAAAGCTATTCACTGGTATAAAAATTATTAGGTGCGATTGCCTATATTATCTGGCATACCCCAAGTCGCGCGCAAATAGTGGGACCTCGACAGATGTCACATTGCGATGCCACATGTCATGCCAAGGAGAAACTTGAGTTCGAGGGACAATATATACAATTAAGCGCACAACGTTAAGACTTGAAATTCTATACATTTCGTATATTTACAAAATCATGCATCGTTCAAAAGTTAAATATAGCTGAAAAATAAAAATTTTACAAGATTTTCAAGATTTCTTTGAGCATGTTTGGTTACCAATAAAAAAAATCTTTTTTACTTACCAAGTTTCATTAAAACCGATAAAGAATACTTGGAAATCTTTCCCCTTATAAAGAAGCTTTTGTTTAGAGATTTAGAGGTTTAGACTTTAATGTTCTTGATTTTAACATATATTGTTAAAGTCAAACCTAATAATCAAAAGATATAAATTATCGCTTGTTATTTAAAAAGTTATTGACAAACCATACAATGATAAATAATAATTGACAAACCATACAAATGTATGCTGATTGCTATCAAATTTGAATTATTTCAGAGAATTTAAAAATAAGAGATCTGTTTTATGAAGTGTGTAGATAATAGTTATTAGAAATATGTATTTATTTGATGGTAAAAAATCTCTTAGTCACGCTTTGCGTGATAGGTTTTAATTTTCCTTTCTTAAATAATTATATATCTCGATTTTCTTTTCGAATTGCCCTTACCCTTATAATATTGTCGGTACATATAATTATAGTCGGTACATATAATTATAATTATACATGAATAAAAAGATAGCATTTTGATATCGATGCCATGAGCATTGTCAAAAAAATAAATTTATTGATTAAAGTTTATAATAAGTATATAAGGTAAAAATGTCATTTCAAGAGACGTAAATGTTGAAAAACGTTAGCTGGTCACAACTTAATGTTAGCATCTGAAGCTAAAAATTTTTATCTTCTTTCCGTATCATATCGCAATTCTTTTAGACTGAACGTTACGTTGCATCCTTTTCATGCATTTTCATTGTCTAGCAATTTTGATTAAATTTATTTTAAAGCTACAAATGAGCATATCGAGCATTAGAATGAAAAACACCTTAAAAGTATAAAATATTGCAATATCATTCCGATATTTTGTTGTTTATGATATATATACTTGTGATAAATTTATTTTAATATTAGTGAATTGTCTCATAATTGGTGATGTGGATATAATTCTAATGTTCACAAGCCACAGTTCATTATATTGATTAGAATCAGGTTTGCTGCCTATTTTAACGCACGGAATATAACATGGTGAGATAAGACAGCGTTAAACTCGCTATCTAAAAGACATAATTCCAACATAATATTAAATTATTAATTAAAATTATTAATTAAAATCTAATAAACGTTTAATTAGTTGTTTTTGTATAGTTATATTATTTGCACATTAATCATGTTATATTCATAATCTTCTAATTAATTATTCAAATTTATAACTACAGAAAAATATATCATTACCGATGCAAAATTTTCCAGCGACGCCATAATTACACCACCAATATTGAGCGCATAACCTTTTACTGTTCTTTGTAGTATAAATATGAAAAGTTTTTGAATGTGCACGGGTGCTGCATACCATGGTATATCGTATCTATGTAATTGCAAAGAGAATGTGACCTGTTTTTTTATTTTTATTAAAATTCTTATTAAATGTATAACACTATTTGTGTTTTAATAAGCAAATAACATATCATAGATTAATTCTAAAAGCTTACACTTTATCAAACATAAAAATACTGCGATCTGTTAGTTTTTGTCCAAAATAATTGATGAAAAACGAAAAAGCATACAGGCCTCCACTAAAAGAGCCAGATGCTATTAATTCTCCAAAATCATTCATTGCTAAAATAGCCTCAATTAGCTAAAAACATGGAATTTGTAACTAATTTAAAATTTCTTATAATTAGAAAATATTTTATTGTTACACAGGAAGAATGGAATACATAAAACAGGACTAAGAATATTTATTTTAAAATAAAAAATAACTCACACGGAACGTGTTAATAGTTATC
>NW_012130092.1:1602989-1612249 GCF_000143395.1 Atta cephalotes
TGATAATTCCTTATAATATCTTAGCGAAATCTTCTAATGACGCATCATATAAATCTCCAGCTGTTAAAGCACGCTTCCCGCAACTTCTTTGCATTATAAATAGTATCAGTTTTTGCATACATAACAGCGCAGCATATCAGTATGCATTATATCTGTTAATATATATACAGGTACACATGTACAGCAATTAATAATGATAAATATATATTTAATTAAATGAAATCGTTAAATGACCAATAAATTTTTTCATTCTTATTAAATTTTAAAAATTGTAAGTCAGGACAAAAGTTCGTAGCAGTATTCTATTTGTATGATGTCTACATATTTTAAAAAAAAATTTAGCCATTATATCATTCGATAGAGCAAAGTTTCAGCTTCAAGAATTGTTTTTGACGTGAAATATGATGGTTTTTAACGGAATTATGTGCAATCAAAATTAAATAACTTTTTTTTTTCATTTATCTGTGATAACTTAGTAACAAAAAATTTTAGAAAAAAATGATTTTGTAGCTTAAAAAAGCTACAAATAGTTTAAAAAATTTTAAGTTTTCACTAGATATATTCAAAAAATAAAAAATTGTGTATTCTTAATTATTCACATATTACAGTGAGTATTAGAGTCGTCAAAATTGTATTATAAATGTATTAAAAATATAAAATCAAAAAATGTATCTAATACATATGTTGCTTGACAAATGTTAATGCTGCTATCTATGACGTCTTGTCCAATATAATTTCCCAAAAATATATAATATAACTCTATCGACAGGTGCCGAATATCAATAAGTCCACTTTCTCCAGAGATATTACTGCATTATGAAATTTGAATCGAACGCTGTCTATTAATAATCTTATTCAATATAGTTTTTATAATTATATATTTTTTGTATATCATAAAAATAATTAACTTTTTTTGAATAAATGATATTGTGTTCCTTTTTTCGTAATTGTATTTACGCTTACATTAAGGAAAGAGACACTCATCAAAGTCATAGCAAGTTCTAATAATATAAAATACATGTACGCAAAACTGTTCGTCAAAATATTGGTCAAACTTCAACAGCAAAATGTGTATTTTTATTAATTCATTGCGATAATATTTATTTAAGCCTTTGTATTTAGTCTTTTCTGCGAGGATTTTTAGATTCATCTAAAGTTGTAAGAAAAATAGTAATTTTTATTAGATTTAGATTAGTTTTTATTAAATTTGTTTATAAAACAATACTAAAAAAAAGTTTAGTAATAACTATCAAATGTTTAGTGAAATAATACCAAGTAAATGTTTAACTGTAACTGAATATTTCTAAAAATAAAATTATGTTTAGTTATATTAATCAAACATTTAATTGGCATTATTTTACTAAACATTTGGTAGCCATTACCAATCTCTTTCTAAGCAAAGTTATTACCATGAATATAAAATTACACACGAATATAAAATAATGTTTACAATATATGGCGACAATAATTTTTGTTTGCTGAATTGCCCAGGCAAAATAGGCTTCGAGTGTAAAAGAATGATGTACACTAATACTAACTCTATACCTCTGTGATGAATATATACAATCTGAATTAATTTGTTGTAAAATGTATATTGTTTAATATTTTGGCATTTGTTGTATATTTTCATTAAGTATATATTTTCTATTCGACAGCTATAAAAACTATAGAATGAAAGTAAAAATTTTATCAATATAATATTATCAAAATTGACAATCCATCGTATATCTTTTCCTAGAAAGTACCTTTTTTATAAAAATAAATTATCAATGCTATTTCAAAAAATAGTATTACGGATAGCATAGACTTTTTATTTTGATACAGGTCAATTTTATCATACTGTCGCATATCATAACAATATCTTTGCAATATCTATGTATACATGCATGTAATAGTCACATCTTTTATATTTTGTATCTATTAATTCGAATAAAAAGAAATCGAATTAATTCGAACAAAAAGAAATCGGATTTGACGGTGCAATAATATAACATTTGCGAAAGTGCGGAAAATGCAGATTATGATATCATGACATAATTTATGGATAAAGAAAGAAGATATAAATTCTTCTAATTATTTTTTCATGAAATTTCGTATGTTCAACAATATACGTATCGTCCTATCGCGTTAGACATTGCATTTTTGTTATTCTCTTAATGTTTATTTATAAAACTTGTTCATATAATATATGTATCTTAATTATTAATCCATTTATCAAATACAAATATTTCTAATAATATCTTTCTAATAATATTGATTTTAAAATCGTGATTTAAATAAATAATACAAAGGCATATGTAATATTTTGTATATATGTATGTAATATTAGGTGTGGGAAAAAGTTCGTGGCGTTTTTCCCATTACATCTAACGGGAAAAATGCCACGAACTTTTTCCCGTACCTAATATATTAATAGATATATATTTTTATGTATCTTATATATGTATATGTATACATCATGTATATGTATATCGGCTCTTAACCGCATCGATAATAATCGATCGTTAAGAAATTTATATATGACGATTGCTCCCTTTTGATGATGATTGTTTGATTTTGATTTCGGTGCTTAATTTTTGACACAGAATTTATTCTGTAAAACATTCATATTAAATTCTCATCTAAAAAAAACCTATGTCTTTATTTTTGTGAATGCTGTGAGGTGAATGTGAAAGCTTATCGAGTTGATGCGATATTTGTGAGTGTGTAACTTAGCTAAGGCTCGAATTCGATTTTTACAGGATGCAAGAGCATAATTTTATACATATATATAAAATATTGTGTTGTGAATTATGTAATAAAAATAAGCACTAAAGCTTATATACATATATAAAAACTTTTTACGTTTTTACATTTTTTATATTTAAAAATTTGTAACTATATAATCATATAAAACATTTAATACACAATACAACATTAAATAACACGTAAAATAAGTTGAAAGAAGAATTATTCTTATGTGCAAGACAATTAATATCAAATTATCCGAATTATTCTTTTGTGCTTATAATAATTATATAACATCAAATTATCTGAATAAATATTTTCATTTGATAATATTAAAATAATTTGTATAAGATTCTATGGTAAAACTGTAGAGTAGGGGAGCACAACGACTTTGACCTTGACATATAATATGTTGTTATTACCTTGAGTAATTTCCAAAAAGTTTTAGCCATCGCTCGCTGTCCGTTAAAAAGTAATTAACAAAAAAAGATTAAAAAATAATCAATAATAAGATTTTTTTATTAAGAGCTACATGAAATTAAATACTAAGATAAGCATATTCAAGTCTATAATGGTTAAAGCTAGGTCTTCTCAGTGCCTAATAATTCACAGTGAATCATCTATATCTTATATGCATATTTTCATAGTTATTTAAACTGCGCGCCGAAATTTTTCCTTTATCAAACGCAATTAAACTACTGTAATAATATCACAAGTTAAATTAAATTAATAAATTCTCAATCCAAAAATTTAATTTTATTCTTTCTATACTTTAGACTCTTTCTGGTTTCTATTTTCACTTAATAATGACACAAATGTCACGATATTTTGCAACAGTTCGTTTTTTTATTATCAAAGTAAAAGATATTATCATAGTAAAAGATATTACTTTTATTTTATAATATAAAAAAACTTATATTTATGTAATTGCATTATTTGAAAACGGTAAGCATAAAAACGTATAAATAAATTTGGTAAAGAATGACAATCATTTTTTTTAATAAATCTAGCATATTATCTAGCATACAATTATTTATAATTTTTTTGATGGAATATTATTAACCAACTACAACTTGTGCAATTCGTTATAGATATATTATTTTTGTTATAATACATATTCGTCATTGTGTAGAATAGATTACCATAAAATAAGATAACGATGTACTTGTAAGCTGAAATCATGATTTTTAATATTTTATCATATATAATTTTATCATAATATTATTATTTATATACATATATTGTTTTAAAATTAAACACATTTATAAGAAATAAAATCATGGCTCAGAAACTAATAATAATAATGATAATTATGAAATTACTAATACAGAATGTGCAATACGCAAGACTGCATTAGCATAATTCGATAAATAATTGCACTAATTGCTCATTATAAATTTTCTCACCGTGATAAAACCTTCTAATGAAGCAACATATATTCCTCCAATTATTAAACTGAAATATTTTGTATTTTTTAACATTAAGAAAAGAATTAATTTTTGCACCTGTATGGGTGCCATATACCATTGCACGTGATATCTAAAAATTTATTTGCGATATGAACTATTATTGTATAAAATATATCTTACTATTAAATTTATTTTTCATTATGCAGATACATATAGATTAAGCAAAATTTTATAATAACTTACAACGCTTTTAATACATCTATGTTATGATCCGTAATTGTCTGTCCGCCATAATTTCCTATAAAGATATAAAAAAAATGAATAATGACATAAAAAGTAGATATGGCTAGCTCATTCACGTTATCTATAATTAATGCAGCTTTCATTGCCTGAAATTAACACGTTAAAACGAAATATATAAAAATTCATGAAAGTATAAAATGAAATTGGTAAAGCGTGATTACTTACATGTAATAAGAGAGGAGATTACTTACATGTAATAAATTAATTGCCAACGAAATTACACCTATTCCAATCAAAAAGAAGTAGGACTCTTTAAAGCTGTCTAAGGCACGTTGCGTGAACCTTCAAAACAGCAAGGAAATTCGGTATCTATTCATGAATCGTTTCAGCATCAATTTGAATAAAAGAATAACGACGGTCAAATTCTGCATTGAACGAATTTATCTTATATATTATCTGTTATGTAGAATGTATAAGAGATAAGTTCGTTAAAAGATTTTAAGAAACGATTCCTCACACAAATGCAAAATATTTCATATGATCGAATATACCCCCAAATGGTTTACAAGGAGAGGCATTCTACATTCTGCTCTTCATCGATTTTGATCACTCTTGCAGCGATGTTAGAGGAGTTTACCGAATAAATACCTGTAAAGCTGTTCCCGCTAATAGGTCTTAGAAGCCGAATAATGAGCATTTTAAAATATGCAAAAAATCTGGAAACAATCTAATATCTCGGGAAGTATGTATTTTTGAGAAAAAAATGTCTTGTAAGAAGAATATCAGGTGATGGGGTCGAAGATTTTAATGCATTTTTTGCAGGCTGTTCTTGAGCGAAAAAAAAGGCCATACCTGTTCGGCCGTTTTAGCTATTAGACTCATAGTTTCGAAGAAATCGATTTTTAAAATAATTATTGTAATAATTTGAAAAACGTATTGTATAAATGAAAATATTATAGTATCTTTATTTTTATTTTAATTTAATGTTATTAGTTTTAATTACGAGTACTTTTTGACTGTAATAAAATTTTATAAAATTATATATTATATATTATAGTATAGATAATATTAAATTAAACACTCATTTATGAAATATTTAGTTAGCAAAAGTTATTATTAATAATTATATTGTTATTAATATTTATTGCATTGTGAACATCTTATAAATGAATTTTTGTTGAAGACACAATAACTTTTTCTAATATCTGGCCGAAAGCAAATTTGATTGACAACCCATCGAGAATGTTCTTGTCTTGTGGACTTCTATAAACAAAATCATCGTTTGAAATCGTTAAACTGTAAGTCTCTTATGACTGTGTACAATTACCGTGCGCAGGCATATGACAGGCATATGATAGTAGTCACTACATCCTTATGGATGAAAGAGGAAGATCTTTGAACCTAAGTCATTTCAGACAGAAAATTATATAAAAGTTTTGAATTTATGTGAGAAATCATCCCTTAAAATCTTCTAGCTTAGTATATACCTTGTATAATTTACTGTCCAAAAGAAAATATTATATACTGTAAGTAATAGAATGTATATAAAAATTATCAAAAAAAAAATGACAAAATAAAAAATTTTAAATAATACAAATAAATTTTAAATAATATAACAATAGTGTAATATATAACTAGAACTTCCATATAGTAAATCAGAGTTCAAATTTTGAGAATTCACTCTAATATGTGTATTGTACTACATTGCAAAGAGGATAATGATTATTTTAAATTAATACTAACTCCATAGCTCTTCGTTGAATGTTGACGGCATTAATTAATTTCTGATACATCAAGCGATTTTTTTGAGAAATTGATATATGTAAAACATTTCCATCCAATGAATGTTCGATACGATAGCTATAAATATATACTTCAATTAGATATATACGTCAATTAGAACATGTCTTGACAAATATTTGTAAACATCGAAGACTTTTACCGGGTAATTTTTAACATAGCACAAATATGTCGCATGTACGCTAGAACCATTGATGTAGTAGCTGTCATCACGAAAACACCAATAAATACAATTATGAGTAATAAGACATAGCTTTCTTTATCAAATTGTTGCATTAATACATCTTGTCTTAAGAAAGATTCGTTGGCTATCGCTGATTTATTATTGATGGGAATAAGATGCATTAGCACTAGAAAAAGCCAGCCTAACAAGCCGCACACTAAAAAATGCCTGAATTTACAAAAAAAATTTATTTAAAACAGATTTGTTAACAATGTAATTGTAAATCTATCTATATCAAACAGGATTCTTTTAGGAAATTTCTTACAAAGTAATGTCTTTGTAAGTCGCCTCGTAAACATTCCATATCTCTCTGCTATCTTAATTTCTTTAGAATCTTTCAGCGCATTCCATTCTTCGCAAATCTGGTTTAATAATATTTTCACCTATAAATAGTATATGATATTTCTTTCGCAAACGTCAAGCGATAAAATAAATTAAATTTTTTAATTAAATTTTTTAATTAAAATTTTTAATTAAATAAAAAACTATTTTGTTGTCTTTTACATATATAAAGTTTCTAAATGCTGAAAATAATCACGTTAAGATCAAGTAAAAGATTTATAGACAACGATATCTTTGTATAACATGTATGTGAGTGTGTCATATATTGTATTACTTCGTTTGTACAATGTATTCTTTTTGAAAGTAAATTTTTATGAATTTAGTATTTTTAAATTTAAGATGAATAATGACTCACTTCTTTCGGTTTAATTAAAAAGGCGATGAATTGCAGTAAACATAAAATTGCAGGAAAAATATCCGAACAGATCTTCAAAGCTAATTTGAAATTGTATTCATAAATAAACAATAATCTAAACTAAAATATAAAGATATAAAAATATACGATGTTAATAATTTTCAAATATGCTATATTCTTTTGGTCAGATAGATATACCCGATAAATATACCTGATAAATCACGAAGCAGATAAATATTCCTAATATGAACATGGCTCGTACGTACCGCAATTTCGTATTTTGATAAGGCCACAAACCGCATACCATTAAAGAAATTCGATTAACATTATAATACCAACTCTCAAGTACGGTCATCTTTCCATGAATGCCAAACCATATATGCGTCGATGACAACAAAAACTTTTTTCTCCCCTCTATGAGATGTTACAGATAATCGAAGCATGACTGATGCGAATAATAATAATTGCGAAATTATTCGGTGTTGTATGCAAAGCACGAGGAAAGTCTCGATCGATATACTTATATCTCTTAATATTTTTGAGAAAGAAAATAAGCTCGAATTATATCAAACACGCAACTCTTCATAATAATTTTTGAAAGAAAATAAAATAAAATTTATGAGATATATTTTAAATTAGCACGAACGTATAAACAAGTAAGATATTATCATTTAAATTTCAACCACTGTACGCGTACCAAAGTAACTACGTTACTTTATTTTACTAATATTTAGTGTAGAAATTATTAAATTATAAATCAAGAAACGCAATTTTAAAACAGAGTTATGTTAAGAAGTATGTTAGTGTAAGTACGTGTTAATATTATAATTAGAAAATAATGTAATAATTATATTTTTAAAGCAATTAAAAAGCGTATTGCAATTTGAAAGAAAGAAGAATAAGCAAAAAAATATTTTACGAATAAACAACGTTAAATAATATTAAAAATCCCTATTTTAGACCACATACAATCAATATTAGAAATTAAAAGGCCTATAACAATCGAAGCTAGATACGATGATGATTAAATTCAATCTTGAATTACTATATATATATATTGTATATATATTTGCAAATATATCATATTTGTCCTTCGAAGTATATATAATAATTCAAGATTGAATTAAACAATATTTATCTTTTATATACAAGAAAATCTCTTTATATGCAAAAAAGTCATTAAAATATTTATTATTTTAACATGCGATTAATATATCACAAAAATGAATAAACATACCCAGAGAAAGATTTCTTTCTTTGGATGCAACATTATAAGATAGAATAATATCGATAAAAACATATCTATAGATACAAAAAATATGTAGAAAAGAAGAAACATCAAAATTATATATAATAATTAAATAAATTCTTAAAAATAAAGTTTATTAGAATCTTTTATGTGTAAAATCTCTTAAATATTAAATAAAAAATACATAGGTAACGAATATTATTTATTAATAAAATAAATAGCAAAAACAATTGCCTTAATAAAATTATATCTTCCTATGTTATTCTACTGTGGAAAATTTCTCTATGTATATTACTACGAATAGTTACGTTTTCTGTGTTAAATTATGATGAAACTACTGTATTACAGGAGTAAATTACCATCATGAAGGATATTGACTTGTTCGTGACCTATAACAAATAATCCAATGAAGCTGATAGCTTGTTGATAGAAGATCACTATTGCATTCTCCATTTGCGCTATCCTACCGAGGTAAAGCTTTCCATTACTGAAACGTATACACCACCAAGATTCGGTACAAGGTTTTTCGAGGAGATTTGCATTATAAACAATAACAATTTCTGTACTGTTACAGGTGCTTTGTACCACAGTGACATGTATCTAGAAAAATATTTAATTAATTACTGACATACTGTTTTAATATCTATTAGAAAAACGTAATTAGAATTACATTTATTATGCTAATGCAGCATAATTAAAGAAATCATAAGCATAAATTATCCATAAGCATAAGGTTATTTATTGCTAATTTATTGCTTTATTCGCAATTTTATTGTTTTATCCAATTTAATAAAAATAACTTTGTCAAAATAAATTTAAAGTTTTACACACACACACACACACACACACACACACACACACACACACACACACACACACATACGCGCGCGCGCGACTATATATATATATATA
>NW_012130092.1:1613763-1615435 GCF_000143395.1 Atta cephalotes
TTAACTAACACACACACACACACACACACACACACACACACACACACACACACACACACATACGCGCGCGCGCGCGTATATATATATATATATACATACATAGCATACATGTATATATGTATAGGGTATCTGACATTAAGTAGAACAGCATTTATGGATGAGTAGACCTGACTAAACCGAATCAAAAGTCCTGTATCATTTTGTAATTTTTGTAACAATTTACGAGAAATTAATTATTAAAATCGCCGAGCGATCTGGCCGATCTACCGCCAAATATGTATGTGGTAAGATACGACCGTCCAGCGCACGGAATTGTTTTCGGTAAAAGTTTAGATTAGAGGAGCACCCCTCCCCTCACCCCTTCCCAATGACTTTGACATATGTCGTGATCCTGAATGACCTCCAACAGCTTCAGCGGTCGCTTATTATTTGTTAAAAAGTTATTGACAAAATAAATTTAAGAAATAACATCTCTTTTTTCTAGTATATAAAATAAAAATTTTCTTTGAAAACATTATCTTTTTATATAATTTTTAATTTTAAAGTAGAAAATTTTTGATTTTGTAACGATTTCACGTCGCGCGCGAAATAAGATCCCATATTCTTCTCCTATCTAGGGACACACGTTTTTCCATGAGAAGCAAGTTTTACTCCATGTCTCTACCTGCTAAAAGGCATCTGACTTTCTACGCGAAGCGAATTCCATCTCATCTCCCCCTCCCTAGAGACTCACGGCTTTTTTACGCGACTTCCACCCTATTTCTTCCACGAAGCGTACGACTTTCCACGCGAGTGAGGTTCATTTCACCTTCCCCTCTGCTTAGAGGGGTCGATTACCCAGGTTCACTTCGCATATTCTCTAGTATGTTTCCCCTAGGCAGAAGGGAAGGTAGAGTGGATCTCGTTTCATACAGAAAATCGTGCGCCCCTAGGCAGAGGGGAAAGTGGGATAAAATTTGCGTAGAAAGTCGGACGCTCCTTGACAGAGAGGGGGGGGGGGGGAGAGATGGGATGGCCTCGCTTCGCGTGAAAAGTTGTACTCTTTTAGTCAGCTCATATCTCTTTCTTTACTTACAGTCATTCGACTTTTCATGACGGGAAAATAATTATCAACTTTGATTGTTGATAATTTTGGATAAATGAAATGATTAAAACTTGTTGGAGGTTATTCAAAGTCATGATTTTGACAACATATGTCAAGGTTAAGGTCAAAGTCATTGTGGGTGGTGCTCCCCTGATCTAAACTTTTACCTATGCGCTCTCATTCGGTGATCTTTAGGAATTATTTTCTTATCGACTATTACGAAGACTACAAAATAACAGAACTTTCCGACTCACTATCAGTTTAGTCTGCTTTATCATGCATATATATCATATGTATATATATATATAAAATTATATATAAAATTATATATAAAATTATTAATAATTTATATATAAT
Organism: Atta cephalotes; assembly: GCF_000143395.1. NCBI lineage: Eukaryota > Metazoa > Arthropoda > Insecta > Hymenoptera > Formicidae > Atta > Atta cephalotes. The sequence continues at coordinate 1,615,205 of NW_012130092.1, forward strand.
AATTCTGCACAAATAGTATAGATTACATAAAGATTATGCGTTTCGCGGGTTTCCTCTGTGTCCAGATCCATCCAACGTTTCGTGAACTTCGCAATCCACTTCATCAGAGCGACGAGCAGCTTGATACTGAGCTGTCCTTCAAGCCACAGTATATATATATATATATATAGTAGTAGCGCAAATTCTCTATCGGCAGAGGAGAGAGGCAAAGAGGGAGATGGAGAGGGAAAG
>NW_012130092.1:1619730-1623940 GCF_000143395.1 Atta cephalotes
TTCTTCTCTCTCTCTCTCTCTCTCTCTCTCTCTCTCTCTCTCTCTCTCTCTCTTTCTCTCTCTCTCTCTCTCTAAAAGCTTCTTTTTCTCAAAGCATTAAAATAGTTACAGCAGATTTCCTCAATAGAAAATAAAACTTCATGTAAACATAAAAGAATTTAGCAAGAAAAATCAGTCAGAACCATGTCATTTGGCAAAATAGTTTTGATTCGCAATCCCTAGCACAACTACTAAATCCAGTTCGCATGTCACATTCAAATTCTGGTTATTTTTAAATTTTCCATTATATAACATGTGCATTATTAATATTAAAATGTAATCATTTTAAATCAATAGTAACATATTACAACAACTGTCAAATAAATTCATTATCATATTTATTTATATGACGAAAATGTTAAAAATAATTTTTTTTAAATAATCAATTCATTATATGATAAATGGGTTACGACGTGATTAAAGATGTGTTTTTAGCACTTGTCATATTACTATACCTGATTTTGCCTAACCATGCAAAATATCAGCTCTACGATTCATAAACTTTAATCGCTAATAATTTAAAAATTATTATCGTCTTGATATATTATGTTTGAATTTTCGTTTTACAATATTCCGAAGAATTAAAAGGAAATGCAAAGGATTTGGGACATTTCGTATACATATACAAGAAAGAAAAGGAGAGAATATCCTTATTAAATTTATTATTAGAGAAATACGATAGAAAAATATAGAATTACCTGAATAATCATATAAGAAACGAGTAACATATAGAAGCACATTGCACGAAAACGTTCAAACTTGGTTTTTCCATAAGGCCACAAACCAAAAATCCTTAAAAGAGTTTGATTGAATTTATGATAGTGATCGTCAAATATGTACATTTCCTTGCAATGGTCGAGACACGAATGGGAGGCGAATCTGTAAGAATGGTAAAAACAGATTTCAAACCGTAGATTTTACTTCGTGCATTTTTTCCTCTGTGATGTTTATTTAATATACCAGTCAATTTCTTCTTGAATTTTTCGCAGTGCATGATAGACAGCAAGAGATACAACGTCGAGAAGTGAATGACAGTTGCAGCAATTTAAGCATTGTCTATGCATACATGATGGAAGAAAAAATGAAACCGAGCTTTTTCATTGGCTATCGTTAATATACTGAAACACGAATAAAGCTAAGGCAACATGAGTCATGTAAATCTTCGTAAATCTTCTATAAAAAAATCTATTCTTACCAGTAATTTTTTAAATAATTATACTCCATTTCATTCTGAGTCGGCGCAAGCGCATTGGCGTTGCATTGTTATAGCGACTTTGGAGAGTTTCATTTCAGTTTCAACTGTTCGAAGGAACTCTTTTGACTCCATAAAATAACATCAACGCGCGCGACAGTATATACTACGTATCTTTTATAAAATTACAATTAATTGTTGAGAACATATTACATACTCATTTACATCATTGCAGACAATGTTTCATTTCATTATTCCAAGTGAGAATTTTTACGAATGATGTGATCAATTAAAATAATTATGAGAAAGGATTAGAAAAATACGAGTGAAAAATAAGCATAAAAGAATATGTCATAGAGTAGAGTGAGGTTCATTCTCAGTTTCAATCTTAAAGTAATATAAAATTAATGGCAACAAACAATATTTTTTTGCAGTAATATGTTTATAACTACCTTATGCAATCATAATTATTTCTTGAGAGCGTAAGTATGAGTTTTTAAATGTTCGGTTTACAAACTTTTATACTATTCAGAATACACATCGTGAATAAACACATGAAAAATAGATGAAAAAGCTCCGTTCTACGCTACATACAAATTTCTCTCTCTCTTTCTCTTTCTCTCTTTTTTTCTCTTTCTCGACATTTTTTAATAATTATATTTTTATTAAATTATTTGATACGAAAATAAATAAGTTATAATTTCGACATGGCATTTTTTATGACTTATAAATTCTATCTTTTTATATATAGGTAATTATATATGAAAAATTTTTTACCGGGAATAAATATACATGACATACAAGAAAAAGTTTTATTCTTCAGATGGTTAATTTTGTTAATAAACATATTTCTATAAAATGATTTATGAATATATTTTTGATAAAAAGTTCGTACTTTGACAAAAATTAAATACAAATTATTTAATAATATCCTGACTTTTATAAAAATTGTTTAGTACACAAATTGAGTTTCAAAGTGTACAATAAAGTGTTATTACTTTTTGTTATTTCAATTATAGACATCATTAATTCTTATCGTATTAAATTTTAACCTTATAGCGATTCTAAATAACCGGGTGCAAATCTATCTTTGTAAATTATATTATTATAGTATTATAATAAATACAATATTATACTAAGAAGGGAAAATTACTGTTACTAGCTAGGTATGTGCTTTTTTTTATAATTCTCATACATGAAAATAATATCATAATTCTGGAAGATGAATGTTGCCGCATTATGTTGCGCTCCTCTATTACATTTTAGATACTATTACATATATCATTTCAAATTCACTTTACCTGTGATCGGATTATTTCAGATGACTTCTGACTATTGAACGACAAGAAATGATGGGAAACAGAGATCAAGTTACTTGGATTTAGCATAAAACGAATAATACTGTATGATAAACACCAAAAATGGTACAGCATACAAAAATATTATAATAAAAAGATCCAGTGTGAATTCAAACATGAAAAATTATGTTAAAAATAATGAAGATATAAGAAACGGTAGAATTTGACATAATTGCATATTTTTTTTCACGAATGGGAATAAATAACTTGTGTTATTGTGTTATAATGCTGGTTGTAAAATAACGCTTATTATAAGCGTTATTTTTTTTATAACAATTAGGTAATGACTTTACAATTTTTCGTGATGGTAATAATAACGCCAGATAAAAAAAACAATTCATTACCATTACGATTACTCATAACTCGTTATTTTTTATTTGTTAAGTAATGAATAAATGTAACGAATTGGCGTTATTATTTTTAATAACGTATAATAACAATGAGTCACTTTTCAAAATTTTCCAACCTTGATTATCATTACGTGAAAATCATTTTCAAATCGATGTTATAAAAACGCAACAGTAACAGTTACAAATAACACGTTAGGGGTTGCACACATTCAGAGGAATAGGGAACACGGAGAATAAAAATTTCAACCTATCAGAAACTATGTAGAACTACTGTAGAATATACATTTTCTGATAGGCTGAAATTCTTATTCTCTCTTTCCTGTTTCCTATCCTTTTAATTGTGAGCCTCTTACTTCGCATTTCTGCTTCTTTGAATGTATAAATCTCCAATTTTTTAAATGTAAAAATAAGTACTAATGCGCGCGTGCACGTGCATGTATGTGCGTGCGCGCATTTAATTTAAATATTTTATAGTAGAGATTATTAAGAACAATAATAAATGATTTATTAGAAATAATCTTTAGTTAGTTTTTGTCTGAAGTTAGTTGAAATTTAACCTTATTGTATAAGATTATTCGAATAGAGCTAAACGAGACACACAATACATAATATCTAAAATATTATCTGAAAAAACGCTAAAATTCCCATTATAGCAAAAAATGAAAGATATCTAATTTTCGTAAACTTCGATTGTTGATATGGCCGCTAAGGGAAATATTTTATTTAATCTGTAATAATGATTCTCTCTTCTTGGTGAAGTTTTTTTTTCACAATTTAAAAACATGTTAAAAAACAATATTGAGACACCGTATGGTGCGTTTTCCGGTAGAATGATATAATCATCTTTTACCCTCGCCGGATGTTTTTATAAAATATTATCATTGGTGTTCATGATACCGCGTTAAGTTAGGGACGACCATAAATTGCACGCATTCGCGTGCAATTTATAGTCGTCCCTAACTTTTTACGCCAAAAAAGGGAGTTAATTTTTACGCCAAAGGGAGCGACAGAATGGTTGAATCATCGAAATTGTACGTTATGTTCATCCAATGTAGTTTTCTCAGAGTAAGGGTGAAATAATATCCCCCGCTTTTTTTTTCACATTGACGCAGGCGCGATTGTGGGTTTCTCGAAGACTTTCTCGTACAACACTCTTATAGTAGTCCGAAACGTCAAGCATCACGCTTGCTTTGTTACGCGAGTGGTTTCCATGACGTGTCATATACAAGTTCATATTTAGTTTTATTCAGTTATTAAAATATTTAATTTTG
>NW_012130092.1:1625458-1635738 GCF_000143395.1 Atta cephalotes
TATATATATATATATATATATATATATATATACATATATGTATATTTTTCATTATGAGTACATTACCGTGGCAAAGCCTTCTAGAGAAGCGGCGAAAATACCGCCGATAACAAAATAGTAATTTTTTGTATTTCTTTGCATTATAAAAAATAATAATTTTTGTGCTTGTAACGAAATCGTGTACCATTGCACGGTATACCTAGATAAAAACAATTAATAGATTTCAATTATGTGAAAAAGTTTGCAAGGAATATGCAAATATAAATATACTGCAATTCCTTGCTTGGAAATTTATAATAGATGTTTAAGAATATAAACAAGAAATTTTTAAATATTATTTTATACTTTTTTTAGATTGTATTCATTGGAAGAGTATATTAAATATTAATTACATACGTTGTATTAAGAATATTGATATTATGATCTGTGACTATCTGCCCGGCTAAGTTACCAAAGAACATATAAACGAAATGGGCTATAATTAATAAGCCACATGCTAGTATTCCATTTGTATCATTTGTAAACATCATAAGTTGCAGAAACTGTAATTTTTTTTTCGAAGAAATTGCAATTTCTATCATAAGTATTATTTATACATTTGATACAGTTAATTTAATACAATTTCTACTATTGTTTTACAGAAAGAATTAACTTTAAAGCTAATAATTTTTTTGTATTTTCTGATAAAATCAAAGGATAAACTTCCGAAAAACTGAACCCTTCCGATTTCGACAAAACTTTGCAAAAAGCTTTATTTTAGGTCAAAATGGAAACTCTGGAAAGGGATTTTTGGCGATTTTAAAAAAAAGCTATTTTTTAAAATAAAGTAGTAAAATAAATAAATATTCGCGTCGTGTACTCCTAAGCAGGGAAGGGAGATAAGGTAAGAATTGCTTCGTGTGGAAGTCATGCGCCCCTAATCAGGGGAGAAGGTGAGGTAGAAGTTGCTTCACGTAGAAATCGTGTGTCCCTAAGCAGGGAGAGAGATAGTGTAGAGTCGCTTCGCGTGAAAAATCGTACCCCTTGGCAGGAGGGAAATGGGATGAACCTGCCTTTGAGTGGAAAATCGTATTCTCTTTAATTCATACATAAATTAAAATTAATAATTAATAAAATTAATAATTTTATAATTGTAAACACAACATGCATTTTATTATTTTATTTAAAAAAACAACTTTTTCGTAGCAGTCGCCAAAAATCCCTTTAAGGATTTTCATTTTAACCTTAAATGAAGCTTTTTACAAAATTTCATCGAAATCGGAGAGATTCGGTTTTCGGAATGCATCCAGATAAAATATAAATTAATTGTTTCTATATTATATATTTCACATATATTAAATAATATATATGTATAATATGTATGTAATAATTTGTATGTATATTAAATAATATATACAATATTTTTGGAGATATTAATAGCACATAAAAAACAAAAGTCAAGGTAGGTTGATATACTTACTTGAAACATATTAACAGTTAAAGATGAGATACCTATACCAATTAATATGAAATAAAAATTCGCAAAACTGGATAATATGAATTCGGCAAACCTATTATTGAAAAACAAACATTAAAATTATATATTTTCGATATTTTTTTCATAAACTTATTTCCTCTTTAAAATACATGAAATACTAACTCGAGCGCTCTACGATGTATATCAACGGCATTGATTATTCTTTTTCGAATAATATAATCTTTATCAGATTTAGATACTAATGGTATATTATCACTTATATGTTTAAGACGATAACTGCAAAGTTGAATTACATTTCTATGCAATTCAGTTATCCGAATCAGAAAAGATCCGCATTTATTTACGTATTTATATTAATAATTTTTATATTAATAATTAAATTAATAATTTTTAAACGTTATGTATTAAATATAAATAATTAAATATATAAATTCTGTTCGTCATATTACTATAATATGTTCGTCACATTAATTATTACAATCAACGGATCGATTAATAATTAAATTCTTGAATAAATGAAATAACATACTAATTTTATCCGTTATAATATTTAGATTATTACCTTCTTCCTATGTGATTTATTTAATTTTATTAATAAAAATGTTATATTAAATAACATTATAAATTACATTAAATAATTTTTGTAAAATTATTTCTTTTATATTAATATATATAATAAAAAAGATCTTCGTTTTTAATAAACTTTATCATTAAATTATTTTAATCTTTTTTCGTAATTCTTACCTTGCTATTTGTAACATTGCGCAAATATGAAATACAAATCCTATAAGCATAGTACCAGTACAAAAAACTGTAGTTGCTCCAGTATAAACAGATAGTAGATTATGTGTCAAAATAGGATAAAAATATCGCTTCTGATCGACAAAATATTCGGCTAAGAATGAGAAATGGCGCTCACGAGATTCGTTAAGTGGTACAATAATGTCAAGAAAGTTCGGAAGAAATTGAAACAAGCCGAAAAAGTTTAGAAATAATATTAATGCCACTGTAAAATATAACAATAGATACATATATATGTATATAAATTATACTCATATATAATATAAAGTTATATCTTAAAATTTTGATTATATCAAAACTTTTTCCTATTTTAATTTTTAATGCATAAATTGATTTATTATTTTATTTTTCTAATAACGATAAAAATGTTGAATATATTATAATAAAAGTATTGTAATAAAAGTTTTATCGATATTCCAATACTTAAATTTTACTGTTATTAAGCTACATATCTTTCAATACTTACAATATAATCCATATTTATATAACGTATAGTTACTATTTGATTCTAATTTTAGCAATAAATCCATGCAAGTTTGAAAAATAAACAAAATAATTTAATTCAATTTTTTACCTGTCATTATCACTATCAATCGTTTAGAAAAATCAGCATATTTTCTTAATATATTGATTTCATCTGTAGTTTTTAACGTTGACCATTCATAACGAATCCATTCGAAGAAGATTTTTATCTGTACTTTCGAATAATCTATAAATATGTATAATAACATCGAAAACGACAAATATATGATATTAATATACGTGACAAATATATGATATTAATATACCGATAACCGTATGATATTAATATATACGCACGTATATTTTGCTTTATTTTTAGAATTGTATACCTACATCTTTATTATTCAGAAGAAAAGAAATATATGATAAAAAATATATCAAACAAGGAAATGCTTGTGAGAGAACTTTTAACATAAGATTTACATTGAATTCTGACGTGATGAATGTTGCCAACTGTAAACAATAATTAAAAAATTCATTTTAATTTAATATTTAAATAATTAAGAATTCCCTCTTAATAATTAACAATTATTATTAATAATTATAATTATAATTTTAAATAAAATCAAGATAATAATTATCTAATAATTATTATTACAAATATGAGTATTTTGAAAAATTACAATTTACGCAGGCTCTCATTGACTTTATTTTAGTTATTAAAAATACTATTATTATATATATATATATAAAAAATTTAAGTTATTAAAAATACTATTATTTAAAATATGGAATAACAAAATAATTACATAATAACTATTGGATAATAACTACTGTAAAATCGAATCAGAGTAAATGCAAGCAAACCTGAGCAATCAAAAAAGAAATGAATATGCTAGGAAACAATATAATTTGAAAAATTCTGAATCTCCACTTTTGATAGGGCCATAAACCTACAATTGTTAATAATTTCTGATTAATATTGTAGTATTGATCCACAAACGATATCATTTCTCTTCGAATGTTGAACAACATATGAACTAGACTTTTTATTTTCACTCTTCATAGAATAAGATGCAATTGAATAACTCTAATATTTTCTCTTAAATTTTTTTAAACTGTAAAAAAAAATTATTTTCTCAAAACATAAATAGTAACTTGAATATATAATTTAATATTCACCTATCAAAACTAATATTGCGCCAATTACATTTGGACCAATTATTACTGTATTTGTACCTTTAGAAAAGAACTATCAAAATGTTTTTCTTCGTAAAATGTTGCGTATGCTATTATCGTACGTTCACATATTTTCTTTCTCATTGACGCAGGCGCAGACGAAGTTGTCGCTTTCAGGACTTATTGTCAGTATAGTTTCAATTGTCAAGCGCTACACATCTCTGATGATTTTTTGAAATTTCGAATATCAAATAATATCATTGTAATTGCTATAAACTATCTTTATTATTATTATATAAATACCTTTGGAAATAACGTGTATATAAATATATTAATCATAAAAGATATAAATATATTAATCATAAAAGAAACTTTTAATACAATATTATTTATTAGTTATATGAAAGCAAACAGAAGACGCAATTTTTATAATTGTTATTGCTAAAAAGTGCTAAATGAAGTAAGAATATTAGATAAGGTAATATGATTCGTGATTATGTTTTTCGTGATATAATTGTATTTACAAATTCTCACAGTATATAATTATCAACACTAATTATAAATTTTTTAAGATTTAATGAATGAGATCAGTTTTAATATTCAATTCATAAAGGTTACTTAAATCAGAGTTTTATCTATATAAGCATGAAAAATGCTATATATAATGTCTTATTCTAATTCGAATTTATTATATTAATAAAATATGTTAATATATCATTATTAAATAAAATTTAATAATAAATATACATTTGCAATACACATTTTGTGTCGCTTTAAACAATAACATTTTATGTGTCAAGTATAGGATTTTTTCTTTTATTTGTAATAATTTGTTTAACGATGCCCTTTAATTATAACAATAAAAATTGAAAAGAAAAGATTTTTATACAGAATTTCTTTTACAATGTATTTTTTTATATCAAAAAGTACATTTAATTATTATATTGACAATCCATAGCTTAGAATTTGCAGCAATGTCACTGCAATAACGCTGCAACATGCAATATTGCTGCGATGTTGCATCATTGTTGCTGCAACTTTTGTGCTATAGAGGAATAGTTGGTATGTAGTTTTTAAATGAAGAGTTCAAAATATAAAATATAATAATGTTAATTTTTTTAGTAAAATACATTTTTTGTTAAGATATAATATAAATAATTTGCACTAATATAATGATTATAATATGCTACTTGTGCTACATATATTACAATTATAAAAAAAATATAATACAATATAATAAAAAATATAATAAAAATCGAAGTTGATATAACTATACATGAATAACACTTTATAAAAAAATAGCAATGCTTTATGATTTTATACGTATCCACAAAAATAAAAATTAAATTATTAATTGTGTTATTGATATATCTTTTTTGTTCTCATTGAATAGTATACATTACGGCGACGTAGGACAACGCAGTATTAACAAGCTAAAAAGATAAGATTTAATTATACATTAGTTAAATCCTTTGTTTTTTTCGCGCTGTTCTTACCATGGCGAAATTTTCTATCTTTGCCACAAATATGAAGCCAATCATGTAATGAAAATCTTTACCAATTCTTGTCATTAAAAATAAAATCAGTTTTTGAGAGGTGACAGGCATTAAGTACCACGATGCACCATATCTAAAAATATGGATAAAGAAGAAACTATCTTGAAACAATCTAAAAGAATTTATTCAAAAGAATTTATTTACAATTGGAAAATAAATTTTGTAAAAAACAGAATTAGAATTTTGTTGTTTAAAGATATACATATAATGTAAATAGTAAATCAATATTTCATACAATATAGAAATGAAAGAATTAAGTTCTGATAAAATACTCAATCTAACAAAATATAATAAGCAGAACTTTTATCTTCTAGAATTCAGATATTTATAAAACTTTCTACTATTAAAATATTTATTCTTTGATATTGGTATATTGAATATGAGCAATTAACAAAAGTTGAATAGTAATTGAATAAAAATAATTATTAATACTTACATTAATCTAAAAATCTCGTTATTGCAATCGATAGCCTTTTGTCCAAGATAATTTGCCACAAACATGTAAATTAGATGGCCCAAAATGGCAAAAAAAGATATTAATATATCTTCCATATTCTTTAATATTGTTACCGCTTGAACAAACTATTTGATTGTCATTAAAAATCATAAGTTTAATGGTGTTATTGGAATAAATTTATATTATCTGATGTATAAGTTATTGTGTTATTAATAATAATTAGAAAATAAAAATTATATTTACTCGGAATAAATTGATGCTCAATGAAAACACTCCAAAGGTAATAATAACACAAAAAGGGACATTAAGTGATGATATAAAAGTGTTCGAAAACCTTTAAATATAATGAAGAAGTTAAATATAAAGGAATATGTAAACAAAATTATCGTATAATAGCACGATGTTTAAGAAATTGTCATATATTTATTTCTTTCTTAAACAATAATTAAAAAACATTAAAAAAAGAATAAAATATCTTTGCGATGTAGAAACATAAACTGTGCATATTCTCTATTCAAGCCTCCTATATTTATATTTATAGTTTTAAAAATGTTAAAATTAAATTACTAGTAAGAGATAATAAAGATTCAAATGTTCTGAAAAGATGTTACAAAGAATTTTAAGAAGCAAAAAAAAATACAATATACTAACTCTGTAGCTCTACGATGTGCAATTACAACATCGACAATTCTCTTACAAATTACTCGTTCCTTTTCACAATTTGACATACATAATACATGATCGTCGATGAAATGTTCTATGCGATGACTGCAAATATTCTCAAATTTAATTCGTGATATGCTGATAATTAATATAAATTGATTGTTACCTGGCGATTTTGAACATCCCGAAAGAATGATACGTAAATAATAATAGTTGCGTTGCTGTGGCTACCATAATTGACGCACATAATGTTATAATAATAAGTGCATGGAACACTTTGATATAAAAATGATTATCGTGAAAGATAAAATATTCTGCTGTAATAAGAGGTTTGCATGGCCGAGGTTTGTCTAATGGCGAAACAAAGTTAAGAATAACCGGAAAAAATTGAATAATGATTAAAGCAATCATTAAAAGACCAATATTCCCTGTAAGATAAACATAAAGATTTTATTATAAATATATCATAATTATGTATCTAGATTTCATAATACGAAAATTAATAAATATATGTATATATTATAAAAAAAGTTAATGTGCTTTTTTATATATTTATATTTGTTTGTCTAAGATATTATAAACTAAAGATGAAATAAATATAATAGCAGATTAAACATTATTATTGACAAATGCTATTTTTACAGATTACGAAGATAGCATAATTTCGGCAATCATGAGCATGTTTCTCTATAATATCATATTCTAACTTATTCCGTATTATTTTCCAGTCCTCTTGAATATAATGATGCAAGATTTCTATCTATAATTAAAACGTTTATTGATTTTATTAATTTTTGTTAGATATATACTTCAATAAATAAAATCTATCTTTGCTTGCATAAAAAGAATTAAAAGCAACTCACAGTTTTTGATTTAAAAATAAAAACACAATATTTCATTGTAATTATTATAGAAGGGAAAGCAAGTGACATAGTTTTAATAAAGAGAATCATATTATATTTTGTTGTAACAAAAACTGACAACTGAAAACAATAAATACAGTTATGGCAATATCAATAATAATATAATAAAAGCTTGTTACATTATTGTAATAAACGGACAATTTTAAAATTTTATTTTTATGTCATATCTTGAATTCTACTAGCTTCTGTGATTCAATAATTATTGAAATAAAGTAAATAGTTTTTTAAAAATATTGTAAGATTTATATAGTTTTGCTATAAATATATAACTACTTGTAAGACGATATATGTTACCACTAAGGTAAGAAATAGCACCCGCTGAAAAAATACTAATCGTGATTTATCATGAGGCCAGATACCCAGTACCTTTAAAAAAGTCTTATTGATTGTATAATAATGTTCTTCGACTAGACGCATGTTGCACTAAAATCGAACTGAACAAGTAAACAGTAAAATCTTGGAATATTACATTAATAATATTTGTTTAACATCACACGTTATTTCTTTTCTTTTATATTATGTGAGAAACAAAACACAGATGATAAAATTATTTTTGATAAATAACTGATACTTGCCGTAATAGAATAGTATATATTAAATTTTTGTCATTTTAATGAAAAAATTATAGTCACATCGGTGTTTCTTATTCTGAGAAAAAAAGGAAACATAAATTATTCGAATTGTAAGTCAATTCTTTGTCTTATTATAAGACAATAATGCTTTATATTATCACTTTGTATAGTTTTGAGACACATGCGCAGTAGAAAGTACATTCTAATGTGTCGAACGACATATCAGTCTTTTCTCAACCGTCGAAGGCAACATTGATAGAATATGTACCTATAATAATGAAACAATGAATTGACTATTCTAAATTTAATAAATTTTAATATTTTGTTGTATAAATCTATTATTCATTTAATTAGTTGGAAAAACAGATTATGTCTTTTTTAATGTTTTCAGTCAATTTGAATTTGAAAAAAATAAAAAATTAATATGTACATACAATTAGTGAAAGATATATCTATTTATTAGTCAAATGTATCATGTCAAATATATTGCAGATAATAATCTTATATTAAATATCTTTTTAAAATGTATAATTATACGATAGATCAGAAAAGATATTTTAAGTAACAGGATCACAAAAAATATGTCAAATAATTCTAATCAGAGTAGGTATTTTGCGATTGTATGTTTTTTTTTGAATTATTAAAATTCACGATTAGATAATAATTATAATCTATTTTATTATAATTAATTTTCATAATTAATATAAGCCGTTATGATAACAAGAAATTTTAATCTTATTATTCATTTATTAATATTTCACTTACACTATTAAATTACACATACATTAAAATAATTTTTTTTTAATGATTTATCTGCGTGTAAAGTGCAGGAATTTAAAAAATATACGTTTATTTATTGTTAATGGCATTTAACGCATGTTCTACGCGTACTACACAACTATGTTAATTTGATAAAAAATTTAATTAATTAGAAATCAATTTTTCCTTTTAGCTCATTATTTTTGCGTTGAATAAATCACTGTGAAGTAGGATACTGCCATACTTGTGAGCTAGAAAGTAGATATTTTTTAATATATTATATAAATATTAAAATTTAATTTTTTCTAATAAAGAAATAGTTCTTTAATTTTTTCGTTTTGGTTCTAATAAAAAAATTTCTGATTTTACCGTAGTGAAACCGTCCAAGGATGCAACATATATACTGAAACACGATAGAGTAAGGTTCTTTCTTCCTCTTTGCATTATAAATATTAATAATTTCTGCGTTGACAATGGTGTTGCATACCATAATCCATTACAACTACAAAAATAAATTTAATTATAAACTAATAAAAAATCAAATATAAACTAATAAAAAAATAAATATATTTTGTTAATGATCATTAAATTAACTATGTGTATGTTTTAAAAATGTCAGAATAGTAAACACAATATCGACTTAAACTAAATTTAGAGAATAATGGTAGCTTAATTGCGGTTACATAACTTACACATATAAAAACACAACACTTACATGGCGTTGAATAGGTTTACTCCATTATTGATTATTACTTGTCCACAGTAATTAGCGATGAACAAATATATCAAATGAATAAATATTAATGCAGCGGAAACAATTATCTTACTGATATTATTTGATATCATCAGTTGGAAGAACTGTAACATATCATTACTTAAAAAACAGTTCAGAATTAAATAGAATAGAGAAAAATGTCACTTACTAGAAAAAAATTGAAAGTTAAAGAACTAACACCAACTACGATCAGAATAGCAAATGGTATCAAAAAAATGGATGTCATAAATTCATTGAACCTTTAAGAGAAGCTGAATATTAAGCGGAAAGTAGATATTTCTCTATAGAAAATCAGAGAATTATTACAGTTTATCAAAAACTGCATTAAACAATATGGAAAACTAGCTCCAATCACCTTGATCTTGACAAACATTGTCAAAATCATGATCTTAAGTGACTTCAAAAGTTTTTTATAATTTTTTTTAGATTTTTCGTTATTTATAAAAAGTCGTAAACGATTAAAGTTGATTATTTTCTTTGATACATATATTTTGAACATATATATATATATATTGTAAAGTATGGATGCAATAATTATCTACTGTGTCTATACTTTGCAATGCGAAGTGAGAAGGGGGCAAGAGGGGAGGGGGAGGGGAGAGAGAGGGAAGGCGGGAGAGAGAGAGAGAGAGAGAGAGAGAGAGAGAGAGAGAGAG
>NW_012130092.1:1640212-1648371 GCF_000143395.1 Atta cephalotes
TACTTTATATACAGAGAGTTTGAAAGTAAATATTTCGCCAAATATTTCATGGGCAGAGCGGACTAAACTGAGTCGAAAAGTCCTCTACCATTTTGTAAATTTCCCCAATAGTTAATGAGATATTAATCCTTAAAGATAGTCGAATACGCGCCCGGCCTATTACTGAGAAATGTATATGCCTACCGATCGCTTGGCGCACGAGTCTTGGGAGTTGGGGATTGGTTGGCAAGCATCTCGCGCCGCGCACACCGCCGCAAGCCTCCATAGCTCGGACGGCACGCCAGACTATCCCCGCTTCCCGCGCACCAAGCGATTGGTAGGCGTATACACTTCGCAGTAGTATTCGGCTATTTTTAAGGATTATTATCTCGTTAACTATTAGGGAAACTTACAAAATGATAAAGGACTTTTCGACTCAGTTTAGTCCGCTTTACCTGCTCATGAAATATTTGGCGATTATTTCCAGACACCCTGTATATTTAAATATGTTGAGTGGGGCTTTTATGGAATTACTAGGCTCTTGTTCCAAGAAATCTAGCACTTCCCCTGTCAACAAACATTCACGCGACTGGTTTTTAAAATATTTTCTAGGATCTCATCGCGACCAGTAACTGCTTCGGGGTGACCCCGTATCAAAAGCTGATTTACCCTGATTGGTACATTCGTCATTTGTCCATCTTCCCCCCCCCCCCAGGGCGAACTCCAGGGGTGTCGCCGTCATTACAAGCAAATCCGAATTTCTGTGACATGAATCGCGACCAGGGACTTAGCCGGATTAATGAACCAAATACGTTGTAGATATTACTTCAATTGGTACAATCTGTTATGTCGTCATCGCGGGAGGTGCCTTGCTCGCAGAGAAATTGGATAAGATTAGTGGTACATGGTCATAATAGCGAATAATTCTAGCACTCAGGAAACTCTCCTATAAAATTGAGCTTATGGAATTTTTGATTCTTTTTTGATTCTTTTTTGATAAAATTAAAATTTTTTAAATTAAAATTTTAAGCATGTCTCAAAGTTCATCAGGGGCCTAAATTCCCCTATAAAATATATATATATATAGTCCTGGATATAGTCCTTTTTAATATATGTATATAAACAAATTAATTTGTTAAATAAATTAACTCGATGATAATTATCTCTCCGTTTCAAATCAGTGAAAATTTTATTATAAAAAGAGTATAAATAATTACTCCAAGTGTATAGAAAATTAACTTATTTTTTAATTTAATATGCAAAAAATGAAAGAATTTTAAAATAAAACCAATTTCTAAAAATAAATTCACAATATATAAATATTACTTATTAAAAAAATTTTTTAATTCTATAAATTTATTTCATATATTAAATTCTTATATTTGTTTTTACATTCAAATGATAGGAAATGAATTTTACTATAATTATTATTATTGTTTAGAACGATAATATATATTATTAAATTTCAATGTCACACGATTATTAAATGCAACGATATCATTTTTTATCTCAAATGAATCAAACAGGATAAAATATTGTGTGATCCTACATCAGTTTTACAAAATTAACGGGGTTGATTGATTTATTAACTATATAGAATTGAATGTACTAATTAATAATTTATTAGGATGTGTGCTTAATTAATTAATAATAGTGAGGAAGGCGAAATGTCAATTTTAATAGAATTTCTTGTGTGTGTATTGCATTATATTTATTTTACATTGAGAGGCATGTACAGATACTACGACACAAATTAATAATAACTCATGCAAATTTTTCCAAATAGAAAGCTCTAAATAAAGAATAAAAAATGTGTTTTGTAAATTTATCCTAATATCAATGTGAAGAATTTGATTATGTTTTACATATTATTTTAATATTTTTATATTAAAATATACATATCACTAAAATTATAAGAATTTACAATAACTCATTTTCTTTTTTATCGAAGTTCTTACAGAACTATATAACAAAGTAAATTTTATGACAAATGAGCTATTCAAACTTATATATATGTATTTATTTATCTTCAATTGTATATTCATTCATCTATATTCAACGATATTGTTAAACTTTATTAGACAGTGTGTTTTTTTTCTAGAGTATTATCTATGTTAGATAATATTCGATTAAAAAAGAATTATAGACGAACTCTTCGCATGTAATACTTTTAAAAAATTTTTAATCAATATATTTTAAATATTTCAACTAATTATTTTAACTATTTATTTTATTTTATTAATTTAATAAAGATCTGACTAAAATAACAAATTTTTTTTCAAATTCGCTATCGCGTAGAATAAATCACTGTAAAATAAGATACTGCCGTACTTGTAAGCTGGAAAATGAATATTGTACTTTACATAAACATTACATTTTATTTCCATTGTTAAAAAAAATTTTTAATTTTACCGAAGCAAATCCTTCCAAAGATGCAACAAATATTCTACCACATACAAGAACAGTATTTATTGTTCCCCTTTGCATTATAAATAATAATAATTTTTGAGTATGCAAAGGTGCTGCATACCATAGTCCATTATAGCTATAAATTAATTTAAATAAAATCAATTTAAAATAAGAAAATAATGGAAAGATAAAAGTATTTTTGTTAATTAATGTTAAATTAACTATATGTTAGGAAAAATATTGAAATAGTGTGTACAGTACCTGTTAAATCACCAATTTAATAAATCTATATCATAATTTCTATTTAAATATATAATAATTTCAAAATGCTATAAAAATATAATACCCACCTTACTTTAAAGAAATGTAACCCATGATTCATTAATTCTTGTCCACCATAATTAAGAATAAACATATAAATCAAATGATAAATTATGAATATAATAGCAATACTTATTATACGAATATCGGTTGTGAATTTTATAAGTTGAAAAAACTACGATAAAACATCAATTATTAAGCAATTAAAGATAGTTAACTTGAAAAAGAAAAAATTATTTACTTGAAAAAGGTTGATACTTAAGGAGCTGATACCAATTACAATCAGAATAGCAAGTAATGTTGTATAAGTGGAAATCACAAAGTCAGTATACCTTTAAGGAAGAGCTGAATATTGGAACAAGATACATATACATTATCGTTATAATTAATGCAAAATAACACAGCTATAAAGGCTATTATATACTATAATATAAATATATATTTTTTATTCACATATTTAATTCTGGCGGTAACCACCTGACTCTATGACAGTATTATAAAAACGTTATGTCTGTGATATCAAAATACCCCAGATAGCAAAATGTGCAGTTATGTTAGCAGTTTGTGAGCAGATTGGCAACAAATTCAGATTCTGTTCCATCCATAGCTACTTAGTTCGCATTAGACTCAGGATCTGATAACGAACATCAACGATCTGTTGATGTGAAATGTCAATAGATTGGTGACAGAAACCGAGCAACATTTGCGCGCGAGAACAATTTGATGGCAGAATGGCAACAGAAATCAAGCAGGAATTGCAAATTCTGCTTAGTTTCTATCACTAATCAGCTGGCAATAGCATACTAATAGATTTTGTCATATTTCTGACGGCAGTTTATCATCAGATATTATTCTGTGTGAAATTGAAAATTACTCAAGATACGGAAGAAAAAAGACATGATTAGTTTCATCTCTTTTCGATCATTTATTCCGTACATAACATCATTTCTTAAGATATTGTATGCATCACGAAGCATATATTAAAAATGATCATTATATTATATATATTTAATTCTTGAATATACTTAAACGTGTTTAATCGATTCAATATAAATTATGTTAAAAACGATATATCAATGAAGCAAAATATATTAATAAAATTTAATATATATATACTAATAAAATTTAATATTAAATGTGCTGTGAAGATAATTTCAGAATAATCAGTTATTTTTAATGCATAAACTCTTTCGAAAAATAGAATTCTGTGGAAATAAATTACAGAAAGTTATAATAAAGTTATAAAAGTTTATATCTTTTTAGATATTGATTCGATGAAAACAAATTTACAGAAAGTTATAATAAAAATATAAAGATACTGACTCGATGGCTCTTCGATGCATGACAACCGCATGTATAATCTTTTGAGAAAGGAGATATTCTCTTTTAGGACTAGGAATCATTAATATATTTCTCTCTATCACATTCTCTATTCGAAAACTGTATAAATCTACTTAAGTATATTTTAATTAAAATAAGTGTTTAAGAAAAAACAAAATACGTTTCACATTACCTTGCGATTTTAAACAATGCACATGCGTGCATGATAAACATTACGATTATCACACAAATGCCCCATAATGCAGTTATTGCTATGTAAGCGGTTAGTATCTCGTGTAATAATAGATAATGAATATATCTCTCCTGATTGACAAAGTACTCCGTAAGAACCAGGAGATGAAACGGCCGTGATTCGTTTAATGGTAGTACAATATTAAAGATTAACGGTAACAACTCAAATAATGCACAAAGTAATGTAGATATATAACAATACGCTGAGAAATATTAAATTTAATTCGAATTAAATTAGGTAACTAATTAAAAGAAATTGTTCACGATGTATTAAAAATATTATTTATTTCATTAATAAAAATGAATAAATAATATTGCGTCTTCGTATAATATAAATATACTATGAAATACTCATATTCTTACCTAACATAACTATTGTAAACAATCTCATGTTGCAAGCATATTTTTCTATAATATCAATTTCTAATTTATCTTTCAACAAATTCCAATCATTATGGATTTGTTCCAATAGTATTTTCAACTATTTAGTAGACAGCTATTTTTACTTGCTCATATTTAAAATATAATTTACTTTATAAATGTTGCTATAAAGCATGATTTGAATGAAAAATTTATCTTATTCAACTTACATCGTCTGCCTGAATGATGAAAACGATATATTTTATTACGATGAAAGTAAGAGGAATGAAAAATGAGAAAACCTTGAGCAGAAGATTTACACTGTATTGGTTCGTAATGAATATCAGCAACTAAAAATAACATTTAAAATATGTATTGATTATAATTTGTATTGATTATAATATCATATAATTTTTATTTTTACTTCGAAATGTGTCCCTAACATGATGACGTAGGATTTATTTTGTTATATAAGAAAAAATTGTTTATATTTAATAGATTATAGAAAAAACACTACAATATTATTAATAAAATATAAATATAATACACAACAATATTTTATATTGTCGTGCGTTATATGCATAAGATACAAGAAAAGATGAGAAACTTATAATAAAAAAAGAAATTCTTAATAAAAAAAGAAAAATTTTACGAATAAAAATTTTTACGAATGTACGTAATAAATGTCACCGATTAATTATTGTCATAAAATTTTATAAATGTAACGCAACATACCTGAACAAGAAGAAATGTCAAAAGAATACCAGCAAATAACATTTTGTGTAGCCATGTGAGATATGTTTGTTCATAAGGCCACAAGCCAAGTGTTTTAAGTATAATTTGATAGATCTTGTAATGGCGCTCTTGAAGCGCATATGTCTTGTACGAGTATTGAGACATTATGAAAAGAGTCTCTCCAAGTCTCTCTTCTAATTGTCAGTTTATTCTATTCGAAATTCTATGAATTTTAAGTGATGTATTTTAAGTATCGTGTAAAGAAGTCGATTATATTTTTTCAATGGAACGAGACATTCATGATATAAGCAAATGCAAATTGAATTGAATTATCTCAATTTGTAATTGAGAGTGATGTTTATTTAATGTATAAACTGAATAATATGATTGCGCAAACGCAATAATATTTTTTTCTTCTTGGTAATGGAAAGAACTTCAGTTTTTTTCGAAATGTTATAGCATATCTTTCTCATCTTGCATTAAATTATAGAATGCAGAAAAGTAAATCAAATGTACAACACATTCGTTCATTATATCAATAGTTATTTTTTTATTACAAATTTTTTAAGAAATTATAGAGGCAAAATGCTGATGCTAAGCTCAAAATTTTAATTTATGATAAAAGAATTCATTCTATTCTCCTATAACATATCAAAATAAATACTTATATATATTTAGTACTTTATATACTAATATAATTAGTTAAATACTTAAATATAATTATAATAGACTGATAGCAAAGTATGAAACATTTTTAGTGTGCATATTTGATTTAAAAAAATAATAAAATATGACAAAAAATTATATTTATAAATTTTTTTTATTGAAAAATTAATCTTCTCAATAAATCATTGACTAAACTAAAATAATTTAGTATTACATTCCATAGATGCGTTTCTTTTTTGTACGCTACTGTTTATTTGATTTACTTCATTTTTTGTTCTATATATGTACGTGCAGTATATGTGTACGTACGAAATATATGCAGAGCATCATGTTCTAATAATGATTATTTAAAATATTTAAGCACTATCAAACTTATCACGAAACGTTAGTATTCCATGTCTTACTTTTCATGCAGTGACAAACGTACTTTGTGGTGCATCGAATAGTACATCAATTTATTTACCTTATCTGTTATGTTAACTAAATCTGATCATAAAACGATAAATCCACTACGCCAATTGTAAGTTTCAATATTTTCTACATTTATGTTTTTTAGATATATACTATTTGTATTATAATTTAAATATAAATTTTTTGTTCTTTAAAATTATCGATTGGTTTGGAATCCATAAGTAAAAAATAGTATAAAATAATGTTAAAAACATATATTTAATACGCAATTTCTAATTATGTATCTGCTTAACACAAATTTACATTATATTTATGATGTATTTATTTGTCACTTTTATCAAAATTTGTCCAATTAATAAAATAATTATTAATAAAATAAATTTTATGTCTTGTTTCTATCGTGTAGAATAAATCAATGTAAAGTAGGATACTGTTGCATTTGCAAGCTAAAATTAAATAAATATTAAAATTTAAATTTTTTGTTGTTAAAGAAGTCTTAATTTTACCGTAGCAAAACCTTCTAAAGATGCAATAAATACGCCGCCACATGTTAAACTGACGTTTATTATTCCCTTTTGCATTATAAATAATAATAGTTTTTGCGTACGTAACGGTGCTGCATACCATAGTCCATTATAGCTGTAATTATTATTTTATTAAAAATAAAATTGATTGTAAAATAGTAAAAAGATAACATTTTTGTGATATAATTACATTAAATTATCTGTGTGTTTAAAAATATCTAATAACAGAATTTATACTCTCTAAATGTGAATCAGTGAATAATCACTGATATCAATGCCAAGTATGCCACTGGTTAGTGAATTAAATGTGAGATATCCTAGCTAATCTTTATTATGTGATTTAACGAACCTTGTTTTAATGAAAAAATAAATTCAATGAATATGGAATTCAATGAATATTGGAAGATTGAAATTAATAATATTAAAGTTAATCAGTATTAAATATCAATATTTTAGTTATATAATGCTCAAACATTCTTCCTTTTGAATTTCACTGATTACCAGTGCCAAGTATGTCACTGGAGGTAATGACTATTCACTGATTCAAATTTAGAAAGTACGTATAATAATAATCAATTTAAAATAACTCTAAAGACATATATATAGATATATGCATACACGATATATGCGTCTTTCCCAATATTTGTCCCAAAAGTATCCGATCTTTACATATATTCTTGGGCGTTTTTTCTATCTATTGTAGAAAATAGGCATTTAATATTTACAAGAGAAATATCTCCATCAAGCAGCACGACTCAAGCAGTTCAGTCGGCAACGGTACACAGTTATGAGTGTTGAAAACTCTGAGCATTTTTCTCAATGATCGCTTTTCACAATGATTCACAGGATTTTTTTACTAAACATGGTTGTTCAATTTCGCCAACTCCTGTACAGTTCAGATATAT
This sequence comes from Atta cephalotes, assembly GCF_000143395.1. Taxonomy (NCBI): domain Eukaryota; kingdom Metazoa; phylum Arthropoda; class Insecta; order Hymenoptera; family Formicidae; genus Atta; species Atta cephalotes. The sequence goes on from NW_012130092.1 coordinate 1,648,095, forward strand.
TCCGTGATTATTTCCTTCTGATTATTTCCTAAGTCCTAAAAATCCTGAATCAAGTGAGATGAATGAGTAGGTGCATCATATAAAATGCGACACTCGGATTTTCAATGCTCACACAACTGTGCATTGTTACCAAACAGCTGTTGAGTTGTGCCACTTGGTAGGAGTATTCCTCAAGGATTCCTCTAAATACTGAATACCTGTTTTTCATAATAGGATGTCCAAGGATAAAAATATCGGATGCTTTTGGGACAGATCTCATATAATAAATATAGTTTAT
>NW_012130092.1:1653172-1654804 GCF_000143395.1 Atta cephalotes
GTAGTATATATATATATATATATATATATATATAAAATTTTTAATAACCTTTTTTATTAAATAGCCTTTTTTATTAAATTAGAAATTTGAACATTCTCCATGTTGCGTTATTCTGTTCGAAATTACCATATGTCTTCGTGATCAAATTGATAAAGTGTCCATTATGGATATTACGGACAATACGGAATGTAGAGAGGTTCAAGTTTATCCCTGGCAGAAGTGTTTTTTCTCAATAAATTTTTTAATTGCAAGAATTCAAGATTTTCATCAGTATCAATATTATTAACTATATGTAAATTTAATTTGTTACATTATGTATTTCAATTTAGGATTGTACTTCAAGATCAACAAATAATTGACACGTAATTCGTATGAATTAGAAAATGTAAAATTTACGCAAAAATATTATTAAGCAGCAAAAAGGATACAGCTTTACTTCTAAGCTTATCTGTTCTATCCAAAATATTATAACTATAATAATTATATTAAAAGTAAATTATTTGACGATTATACAACAGAAAAAGAATACAATAGATAATAGAACATTAATAAAATTTTTATTTTTTTTTTGCAGGCTTTCCACTTTACATACAAACTAATAATATTGTTTCATTTTACACATAAGTACACTAATAATAAAAATGCATATTATATCAATTACTTGATTCATAATACAAAAAAGGATTTATTAATATATAATGCTTGATAATTTATAATTATTTATATATTTCATTCATAGAAAAAGATTTCTTTCTATATAATGCATCATGATGTTCTTTATAATACAATATGTACATCAGTTTATATTTCCTACAATGTATTTTAATTCATCTCATGTTGCTTTACTCGCAACTGAAGAAGTACTCAATGGTCACATACAAGATTTGTCTTTTTTAGTTTATATGTGATTCGATTTAACCTGATGATATAATAATAGCATTTTTCTAGCTGTGATTAATCACTAAATTGATGATTTCTATTATAGCGTGCATATATGTGTGAATAACTTTTAAAGTCATCACCACGTAATCATCAGTTTAATGACTAACCATTGTTAAAAAATAAATATGCTTTTACATTTTTATCAGATTAATTCTTACAGAAGTAGTGGAATGTATTCAATCCACCTTTTTCTCCTTTATTTTTTTAATATTTCTTTGACATTTAACAGTTAATATGTAATATTGATATAATTTAAATTTCTGAAAACGCAGACTATCATTTTCTAATATTTTATCATGTTATTATGCTATTTTAATCATGTTTTTAGTTATAAACAAATTAAAATAAAAATACATGAATTTCTTTGAATTAATTAAGTTGCACATAAAGTAACAGAGTCAGAAGGTTGTAAATTTAAATCAAATATAAGTATACTTTAATTGTAATGTAAAATTTTATTTAGAATTTTTCATACGTGCTCATTTTTTATTTAAAAAAATCTTAAATATATAAAAATACTGAAAGTACGATATCGTCGAATCTAAATAAATTAATGATGACCATTATGGTAATATTTTTAATTTATTATTCTTCATTGTGTTCCAATCCAACTTGACATGATTGTTTAAATCATTTGTACAAAACATTGAATTCATTAATTCATTATTTACTCTATATTGATTAATTTTT
>NW_012130092.1:1654824-1664021 GCF_000143395.1 Atta cephalotes
ATATATATATAAGAGCTTTAATAGTAAATTTGTCATATTTTGATGTCATCACAAATATCAAAAAACTACAATAACATCTTCGTCTTATTTAGCAAAGAAATTGCAAGGTAAAATAAATTAAGAAATACCTAAAGAAAAAAAATTAAAAGAACAAATGTACTGAAAACAGTTTGAATTAGTAAACTCAGACTTGGTTTTTATAAGGCCAAAAATTATTAGCATAATCTGAGACAAATTATAACGTTAATAATAAAAATCATTTTAACAAATGAAATAATTTTGTCAATAAAAGTCGAATATCAACAAAATAATAACATGGTTGAAGTTTACAGCGTTTGTGAAGCGAAAATTAAAAGTAATAATCTTTATATCAAATATAAGCAAGGCTTCATTTTCTGTAAAATTCTATTTTGTACGAAAAGGTTATGGCGAAACAATAACATGTAATTTAATAATTTCTTATAATGACATGATGAATTATATGTGTAAAGTGCTATATTTCTATTAAACAATATATAGATATTATATTCAAAACATTTCATCGAAGCAGCAGTCTCCACTACGCAGCAAATCTCCAAGTGCAGTGTAAATGAGTCGAATATATGTACGTTATTTAGTGTAAAATTATACTGACACTTAAATGTATAAATTCATTTGTATGTAGTATAATATGTTATTTTACACGGAAAGTTAAGATAAATATATATTGAAGCCACTCTTTACACATTTGACTTGCAATATAGATAAATTCATGTTTAAAGAAAGTATATCTGTTATCTTTGGTTTTTTAGAATAATTATAAGCTGCATAAATGTTTGTGTGTGCCGTATGTATGTCTACTGAAATAAGGTACAAGCTAAATTGTTAAATATATATAATTGTAAATATATATAATTATTTTTTATAAATAATTATACATATCTTTCATACATATATAAAAAGATTTAATTATCTTAAGTTAATTGTATGTCGAAAATGCTCATAAAAACACATAATGAGATATGTTTTAATAAATTTTATTTGTTGATTCAATGTTCCCTTAAATAAATTACATCGCTGCTTTTTAGTGATATATGATTTCTGTTGGTATGTAGTATATGTCAGGTGCTAGAAATCAAAATTACATTTCGAAATGTTATTAATGCTAAAAATATAGCATATGTTTAAATTTTGTACAATAATAAAACGTTTGATTTGAAGCAAATAATTACGTACCTAGAAATCCATAATTATTCACTAATTAATACGTGCAAGTATCACTACATTAAAAATTCTATAACCAATTAAAATATTTTCGTGTTATTTCATTGTCGTGGTATATATTACAGTAAAGTATGATATTGCTGTAGTTATAAGCTAAAAAAATATTTTAATCTTCATATTGCAAACATAAAGCTGTGATGTTACAAATAATGCAACATTATTGTCTTTTTAATACATTTTCTTTTTAATAATTAAATACAATAAATCCATTCCCTAAGAAAAAAAAGATAAGATAAATTATTTCCTAGACAATTAGTTTACTACAAAATATTTATTACCGTAGAAAATCCCTCTAAAGAGGTTACATAAAAATGACCAATTATTAGGGTGTGAGTTTTCAGAGAATTTTGCATCAGAAATAAAAGCAATTTTTGTATTGACAACGGAGCTAAATACCACAAAGTATTATACCTAAAAATAAAAAAAATATTACATTTAGCGTTATTTATAAATACCATTTTTGCTTATATATATTTTCATTTGAATTACAAATATAACTTTTATTTTACATTTTAAAAGTATAACGATTTTACAAGTATATAAAAAGATTCAAATAAAGAAAAATTTTAAATTAATTTTAGATTGATATAAAAATAAATTAAATAAAAGAAAATTAAATAAAAGAAAAAAATATTATTTCTTGTTAATGCTTGATGTTCATATGCGGATGCGTTATAAATTTCTATACAATTTTGCAAATATTTAGTGGAGATATTTGTCGCAGTAACTAGTAACTAGAAAGAAAAAGTTATTTTTCAAGAGATAAAAGTTTATCTTTACACAGTCCGCTCCAAATAACTTCTTGATGTTGGCCTTGACTTTTTCTGTCGCTCGTTATTCATTAAAAAATCATAAACAAAATAATGGGTATAAATAATACGAGTAATAAATAATTCACTACTGAAGCAGAAAATTTGTGTGTTTAAGAGAATTTGTACAGTTTTAAAGCAAAAAATTTGTTTTAATTGAAGTAGAAAATCTTATTCCAGCCTCTTACACGGTCTTATGTCTCTTCATACCACCGATGTGTTTAAAAATTACGTACTATTAATAAAAATTGTTTTTTAAAAATAATAACTTTTTAATGAATAATGAGCGACAGATAAGATCAATGAACTTCCTTGAAAATCAAGGTCAACATCAAGATCAGTGAGACGTTATTTGGGACGGGCTGTGTAATGGTAAACTTTTACTCAAAGCTCAAATACACAAACTCACGCGCATATACACGCACACACGCGCATGCACACATATATATTTATATATATATATATATATATACACCCATACAGTTATCTAGGAATATTCATATATAAATATATATCTACATACATACACGAGTTGAAGGTTGCCTAAAGCCTGTATCCAGAAACTGAGATTGGATTAGAATTTAACCAATCAGAAGAAAGAAGATCACTTTAGTAAACTTTGCTTTAATAGATCAAATTCTAATGTAATCAATATCATAATAATTTGTAAATATGGGCTTAATGCTATGTGCAATATGATTGTGTACAAACTAAGCTATACACAATTATTTTGTAGATAAAAGAAGCCCTCCTAAATCAATTGAATTGATTAAAAATATTTTTTCACATAAACATAATAACAGAGTAAGATCCTTTGCATAAAAAAATGATCAAGCATTAAGATCTGCTTTTATTGAAAACAGAAACTCATTTTATGAAATAATTTATTGCCAAATATTTATGTATATATATTATTCTGGAATAACAATTAATGTCTCCTAAAACATCATTAATCTAATATAAAAAAACAATAGATTATTTAACGCATTCAATAATCACGCACTAAAATGAATCCTTAGAAGCTAGGTTCATTTTTATATCCGACTAAACACATGATGGAACAATTAAATAAAACAAGAAGAAACATTGTCCTTTTCTTATAATTTAATGTTTAGGAACTGATTTGATAAAAAGTAAGAATCTTTATATAATACTTACGCAGCATTAAATATTTCTGCGCTATGATCGGTAAGAATTTGTCCAACGAAATTAGGTGCAAACAAGACTATAAAATGAGCCCCTACCATACCGATGCACATTGTTATTTCGGAAATTTCGTTTGAGATTGTTAATGCATTAAGTAGCTACAAAAAATAAAATATATTTATATTTTAATTTTTATTGTACAAATTAATTTAACAGAAATTTAATTCAATGTAAAATGCAAAAAATATATTACATGTTCGAAATACATTACTTACTCGAAAAAGACTGCAACTTAAAGATATTACGCTGATTAGCATTACAGCAGAATACCATTTGTTCATAATATTCATAAAAAATGTAGAAAACCTTCAATAGCGAAGAAAAATCTAATTCATATCTTTGAATCATATAAAGGCATAAAAAATGTGTTCTTTTTAAATTAAGATTAATGTGCATCATGTATAATAGATGATAGTTAAAAGAGTAAATTAAGTGAAGACTAACTCAATAGATTTTCTATGAATATGAACAGCACGATTAATTTTCTGATACATCACGCGTGTTTTCCGATAAGCCGGAATTTGAAGTGTATGTTTAGTGACTGTATTTTCGATTACGTTACTGCAAATAATTAATATACAGTCAACAATCTAATAAATCTTTAAAATTAAAAGATACACACTTACCTAGCGATTTTAAAAGTTGCGCAACAATGTCTGAGAAACGCTAATGATAATAATCCCGTTGCAAGCACCGTAAGCATTCCAATTAGCAATGTTATGATTTCATATATAAAATAAATATAAAAATACTGTTTCTCATCAATAAAAAATTCAAAGTCTATCTTTACTTTACGTAGTCGAGATGTATTCATCGGCATGGCTGCGTCAAGGATAACCGGAATCAATTCGACAATTATAAAAAAGCATAAACTAAATGCGGCGATAACTAAAAATGTAAAAAATAACAAGATATGCTCTTATGTACCCTTAATTAAATATCATAAATAAATAATTTCAAACAGAGATGTACACATTAAAAAATTTTATTTATAATTTATTTTATAATTTACTTACAAATGAAAATCAATGATACAAGACGATTTTCAATAGCATATTTCTTCAATATTTTAATTTCGTTATTATCTTCGATTGAATTCCAATCTACTTTTACTTGTTTCAACAAATATTTAACCTATCATTTAAATAGTTATAACAATTATTAAACAATTATAGCCTCCTAAATTTCTCCTACGAAAGTTATAACCTTCGGTTGCAAAAATACTTTGCTATAAAAAAAATTGGAAGTAATACTTACTTCTTTAGAATTAAAATAATAAGAGTTGTAATTTACAATATATAATATGGTAACGAAAATATATGAAAATTCTTTAAAAATAAATTCCAAGTTGCACGTTGTTGTTAAAAAAGTTGTAAACTGCAATATATAAATATGATAATAATACACCGAATTTATGTAATAAAAATTATACAAAAAAGATAGCGTTAAAAAGATAATAATCGAGAAATACCTGAAACAAAAGAGTGAAACAGTATGCGCCAAGGAAGAACACAGATTGCACTTGCATAACAATCGGCGTTTGATAAGGCCACAAACCAATTGCTGTTAGCATAATCCGATAAATGTTGTAATAACGTTCGCCAGAAAATACTATTTTACTCATTGTCAGTAGACAAAGTACGTTTGAAAAGGAAAATATCGTTGATAATATCATCAAGCATACTGAATATTTTTTCTTCCACAAAATATCTCTTAAAGGCACAAAAATTATGGCACGATGATGTAATTTAATAATTTTCTATAATTACGCAGTGACAAAAAAATTCTATAGTTCCATCATTTGAAATAATCATGTGCTATTAAAAACTATTTTGCGACAGTTGTCAATATTATTAGAAAATATACATCTCATTTCGTTCTTATAGTTTGGATCGGCGCAGTTCGGAGTAACTTGATGCAAGTATAGTTTAAGTATGACAGACAAATTTCAGTGAACAAACAAATTCTGTTTCGAATCAATTAAATATATTTTATAATACAGGACTTTAAATATCTATGATACAAGACTTTAGATAGCTTCACGAAAGGAATCTTCTCTTATGAATGATGTATCACATGCATTATACGCATATATTTTATTCGTCTTTTGCAAAAGCTGATATTGATTACTAGATTCAGACGTCTAAGCACAATTATAGTGCACGTGCGGAGAACTGTTGCACGCGTAAGTTAATCTTGTTAAAGTAAAGTAGAAACATTTCGGCCGAGTTGCAGCCTGCTCAACATAAATAAAGTGCACGGCAGTTCTTCGCGAGTGACCTTCTTTATCGTTCCCGAACGTCAGAATTCTTTCGACATTACTTGGCATGATATAAAAGGTTTTGATGTAAAATAGAAATACTATAGATATTTTAACGTATCACATTCAGTTATAGTAATATTTATTCCAGTAGGAATACAGTTTTAATACAAGAAATGTATGTATTTATTTCAACATTATCTCTAAATTATTATTGTCAATTTATTAGATCAATTTCCAAAATGAATTTTAGTAATTCCTATTTTATAATAATGATATTTTTAAATAAAACTTAGAGGTAACAAAATAAAGTTGTAAACGGAAAAAAATCATACATGCAAATAGAATATTTATTAACTTTAAAATTAAAAATTTACGTTTTATAAGAATTCCATTCGTAAGGCTTTGTGAAATCGCCAATAAAGGGTTTAACAAGATGCTTGATGTGCAGTAAATAATTACGATATCAAGAACAAACATATAAAGCTGTAATATTTTTTATTTAGCCATTTTCAGTACATGCTCAATTGTAATATGCATTAGCAGCATAGAGAATAAGTATCTTAATGACAACATACTATTATTGTGTAGAATAAACTGTTGTTAAGTAAGACAATTATAAAAGCGAATAATTATAAAAGCATAGATTTTTTCTATTTTTAATTTCAGAAACAAAATTTTATAATTGTTACAATTAATTAATTGTAATAGCCAATAAGCAAGAAACATTTCAGCAAACGTTGTAACAACATTTCTTATTTATTGGATAGATTTAAATTTTGAAAATTAAACAAAAATTAAAGCTTCTATTAAAATATTTCGTAATCTTTGTTTTTAAATAATTTATTTCCTTCATTGTTATAAACATATATTATGGCCCACAGTGCTACAATGAACGATAAAAAAGTTATAGCCCTTCAATGTTTCGGAATCGTGAACTTGGCTCCTCCGAAATTTCAAATGGTGTTTTCACCGCTTTAATCGATGGAACTCTTTCTAATATTAATAGAGAACTCTAGAATTCTTCGGGGGGCAAACAAAGCTCTGGTTATTTTTTTTTAATTTTGAAAGTGAGAGGTCGGCTTCACAGACATATAAAATTCAACAAAAAAGGAAAGAAAGAAAGATAAAAGAGAAAGAATTGTTTTACAAGACAATATTTTTATTTATATAATATATTTCAATATTTCTATTCATGTATTTCAAGATAAATATTTTATGCTTTTAAGTCCAGTTAAATTCTATTACTTGTTAAAAAAATAAAAAAGACAAGTTACATTAAAAAATTATAAATATACTCATAATTGAATATATCTCTAAATTTCAATTATAGATGTATACGTGTAATATTATATATCTTTATTATATATAAAAAGGAGTCTAATCATTTTTAGTTAATTACATTTGTTAAAATATTTGTAAAATATTTATATATAATGAGATACATTTTAACAAATCTTATTTGTTAATTTCAAATAAATCATATCAATACTTATTACTGATATATGATTTCCGTTTTATATCAATTATATGTCAGTGCTAGAAATCAAAATTATTCTTAACATGTTAATGTTATATATTACAACATATGTTTAATTTTATATAATAATATAATGATCAAAACAATATAATGTTTGTTTGAGTGAATAATTACCACGATTACCATGAAATTATTAATTATCTTCTACAATCAATACGTGCAAGTATTACTACATTAAAATTTCTGTAACCAATTACAATTTTTTGTATGTTACTTCATCGTTGTGGTATATATTACAGTAAAGTATGATATTGCTGTAGTTATAAGCTAAAAAAGTATTTTAATCTTCATATCGCAATCATAAAGTTTTGATCGTTACAAACAATGTTATATGACATTATTGTCTTTTAAATATATATTAAATACAATATATCCATTCCCTAAGAAAAAGAAGATAAAATAAATTGTTTCCTAGACAATTAGTTCGTTACAAAGTATTTATTACCGTAGAAAATCCCTCTAGAGATGATACATAAATACGACCAATTATAAACGTGTGAGTTTTCAAAGAATTTTGCATCACAAATAGAAGCAATTTTTGTATTGATAATGGAGCTAAATACCACATTGTATTATACCTAAAAAATTTAAAAATATTGCATTTAGCGTTATTTTTACTTATATTTTTACTTATATTTATACATTTATATTTATACATTTAAATACTTATATTTACTTATATTTGTACATTTAAATGACAAACGTTCTATTTTCTACATTTTTAAAAGTATAACGAATTTATAAATGTATATAGTATACATATTCAAGTAAGAAAAAATTTTTAACAAATTTTAGATCGATAAATATATAATAAATCGAATGAAATAAAGTATCCTATTTTTTTATCCAAACGGATGTAATGCTTGATGTTTGTATACACATGTGCTATGAATATTGTATTCAATTTCAATGATATTTTTCAATTCTATAAAAATTACGCGTCAATTCAATTTGTCACACTTAAAAAGTTAAAACATTAATTAAATTTGGAAATAACAAATTATATTAATTGTCAATTAAATAATGATGCTAATAAATATCTTAAAACACTGCATAGAACTTATTATGGAAAATATCACTTCAGTGGGGATTCGGAATTAGATTCCTCCCACATTGTATCGAAGTCTTACTAATTCGATTATTGAAGTACGTGGAGATATATTTGTCGCAATAACTAGTAACTAGTGAAAGAAAGTCATTTTTCAAGAACAAGTGTATAAACATTACAAATGAAATTTAAACTGATGAGAATAAATCAAATTTAGAATTAAATAAAAGAAAAAATTCTATTTCTGATCAAAGCAAATTTTGATGTTTACAGAGCTGAAATATAGGATAAGATAATCTATTATGGGATAAGTTCTCAATATGAGACAGCAGGATTTTTGCTAAACTAATAAGTGCATGTGATTGAGTTTATTATGAACTTGTTATTCATAGAGTGAAACATATTTAGTAGAAAACTCATTATTAAATCATGCGTGTGAAAAAAAGATTTTTGGAATTGGATGTTGTCAAATTTTATTGAGGTTAGTTTTCAAATCTTGTTATTATATAATAAATAAATATTTGGTAATAAAGTCTATATACATTGATAGAGTAAGGTTGTGTTAATAAGAAAATACGTGATATAATGATTTATTCTACTGTAAAGATTAGATTTGATGATTATGAAACCGCAAGGCATGGAAATCGTAATATAAGATACTCAGGATATTCCTAACTATATGAGAGTATTTAAACGATTCAATATCTCAAAGCATATTATTGAACGAAATGTTAAAAATGACGATTCTATATTGTTAAGATTACTCACACACACATATACACATACTCAAACACATAAAAAAATTATATATAATTATTATAACATTCAAATTCTTTGTTCCTACTTGTATGAAATATAATAAAACTATGTATAAAAAAATCTTTATTTTTATCTTATCTTTATTTTTTTCTTTAGTTTTCTATTATGAGATATCACCTCATACACCTTATATCTCATATTACGAATTTTTTGAATAAGTAAAATCAACTTTCGATAAAAAATTTTATATACAACAAAGTATAACTACTATCGATCGTTAACTTTAGGTGGTAAATTTTGAATATATATCTC
>NW_012130092.1:1666202-1675108 GCF_000143395.1 Atta cephalotes
CCGAATCAGACTAAAGATAGAGATAGAGATAAAGATTGAGATTGGATTAGAATTTAACTAAGCAGAAGAAAGTAAACCAACATCAACTTTATTTCGCTTTGATTGGTCAAATTCGAATGCAATCTCAATCTCAATCTTTAGTCTCTTATGTGCTTAACGCTGTATGCAATACTCATGTATGTAACGTGTTGTGTGCAACATCATTGTGTGTGCAACATCAATGCACTATGATAGATTATTTAACACATTCAATAACCACGATCTGAAGCGAATCCAATTTCTATATCCTTTTAACACAAAATAATAATGGATTCATATTATAATAATTAATTATAATAATTAAGCAAAGATAATTGTTCTTTTTTTATAACTTAATGTTTAATTTTATAATTATTTTAAGAAAACAATAGTTTAAGAATTGCTTAAAAATATTATACGATAAATGGACATTGAATTTATCAAAAAAAATACTTGTTTTAGATTTACTGATCAATGAAGATTTGTATTCTTCAAAGAGTATCTTTATATAATACTTACGCAGCATTAAATATTTCTGCGCTATGATCGGTAAGAGATTGTCCAATAAAATTAGGTATAAGAATGAACAGAAAATGGGCTAGTACTACACCGATGCACATTATTATTTCGGAAATCTCATTTGATACTGTTAATGCAGTAAACAGCTATAAAAATATATTATATTACTATTCATATTTCAATTTTTAATCTATAAATTAATAACTACAAAAATTCAATTCAATGAAAACGCAAAAAATATGTTACTTACTCGAAAAAGAGTGCAACTTAAAGATATTACGCTGATTATTATTACAGCAAAATACCATTTGTTCATAATATTCATAAAAAATGTGGAAAACCTTTAATAGCAAAGAAAAATCTAATTCATACCTTTGAGTCATATACAAGAGCATAAAAAAATGTTTTTTTAAAATTAAGATTAATGCATCATGGAATAATAGATAGTCGTTAAAAGAATACATTAAATGAAGACTAACTCAATAGATTTTCTATGAATATGAACAGCACGATTAATTCTCTGATACATTACGCGTGTTTTCCGATAGATTGGAATTTGAAGTGTATGTTTAGTGACTGTACTTTCGATTACATTACTGCAAATAATTTATATACAGTCAACAATCTATTATAATAAATCTTTTTATCAAAATTAAAAGATACAAACTTACCTAGCAATTTTAAAAGTTGCGCAACAATGCCTGAGAAACGCTAATGACAACGTTCCTGTTGCAAGTAATGTAAACATTCCAATTAATATTATTATAACTTCATGTATTAAATAAATATAAAAATACTGTTCCTCGTCAATAAAAAGTTCGAAGTCCATCTTTATTTTACGTAGTCGAGATGTATTCATCGGTATGACAGCGTCAAGGATAACTGGTATCAATTCGATAATTATAATAAAAAATGCACTAAATGCGACAAAAACTGAAAACGTAAATGACAAGGTAATATATAGCTTTATTTAGTTATTAATAAATAGTTATAAAATAATTTCAATTGGAGTAGTATATATTAAAAATTATATGTGTATGTATAATTTAGATTATAATTTACTTACAACCTAAAATTAATGACAGAAGATGGTTTTCAATGGCATATTTCTCCAATATTCTAATTTCATTATTATCTTTGACGGACTTCCAGTCTACTTTTATTTGTTTCAACAAATATTTAATCTATCATTAAAACAATTATTGCTTCCAAAATTTCTTTTATTTAAAAGAATTAGAATTTTCGGGTGTAAAAAGATTCTGCCATAAAAAAAAAATTGGAAGTAATACTTACTTCTTTAGAATTAAAATAATAAGAGTTATATTTTACAATATATAACATGGTAATGAAAATATACGAAAGTTCTTTGAAAATAAATTCCAAGTTGCACGTCGTTGTCAAAAAAGTTGTGAACTGCAACACATAAATATAAAAATATATTTACATATTAAAAATCACACAAAAGTGTGTAAGAAGAAAAGGATCGAGAAATACTTGAAACAAAAGAATGAAACAATATGCGCCAAGGAAGAACACTGATTGCACTTGCATAACAATCGATGTTTGATAAGGCCACAAACCAATCGCTGTCAGCATTATTCGATAAATGTTATAATAACGTTCACCAGAAAAGGTCATTTATTCGTTGCCAGTAGACGCAATATGTTGAAAAGAAATGTGGATAATGTCAAGCATATTAAATATTTTTTTATTTTTTGCAAAATATCTCTTGGAGGCAAAGAATTATGGCATAGCCATATAATTTAATAATGTTCTATAATTACGGTAAGAACGAAAATATTTCCATCAATAGCATTTAGATCATATGCTACATTAAAAACTATTTCGCGGCAATTGCCAGTATTATAAGAAAATATCTTATTCCGTTCTTATAATTCGTATAGTTTAGACCAGCGCAGTTCAGTATAAGTTGGCGCGAGAGCGTAGTTCACAATGTAACAAACTCCAGTTGATAAAAAAATATTATCTTAAATTGAATATACCTTATAATGCAAGACATTAGATATCTACTTGAGGATAATCTTCTCTCATGAATGATGTATTACATGCATTATATACATATATTTTAATAATTTTTTCGAAAATATTTCGAAAATTTCTTTTATTTAAAAGAATTAGAATTTTCGGGTGTAAAAAGATTCTGCCATAAAAAAAAAATTGGAAGTAATACTTACTTCTTTAGAATTAAAATAATAAGAGTTATATTTTACAATATATAACATGGTAATGAAAATATACGAAAGTTCTTTGAAAATAAATTCCAAGTTGCACGTCGTTGTCAAAAAAGTATTGTTTACTAAGATTCAGCTACAATTATGAGATATGCGGAGGATCATTGTGCGTATAAATGAGTCACGTGCTTGTTAAAGTGAAGTAACAACATTTCGACAGAAGTGCGGTATATTCAATCAACTCATATAAATAAAGCGCATAGCGATTCTTCGCACATGCCTTTCTCTATCATGAATTCAATTGTCAGAATCCTTTCGATTATCTATACATCACTTGGATGTCATAAAGATGACAACTAAAATTTGAAAATATACTTATAATTGAATATATCTCCAAATTTTAATCATAAATGTATATAAATATATATCTCTATATAAAAAAGAGTTTAATCATTTTTAGTTAAGTATATTTTTAGTTAAGTATATGTTGAAAATATTTATACAATGAGATACATTTAAAATTTTATTTGTCGATTCAGTGATCTCTTAAATAAATTATATCAATGCTTTTTACTGATATGTGATTTCCGTTTATATGTATTATATATGTCAGTGCTAGAAATTAAAATTATTTTTGATATGTTAATGCTAATATCAGTATATGTTACAGCCTATATAATTTTATAAATTAATATAATGATTATATGATAATATGTTTAAGTAAATACTTACGTACCCAGAAATTTTTAATTATCTTTTGTAATCAATATGTGCAAGTATTATTACATTAAAATTTCTATAATTAAAATTTTTTGTGTGTTACTTTATCGTTGTGATATATATATAATATGAAGTTTATGATCTATTTGATAAATAATTACGTACCTAGGAATCTTATATATATATAGGCATAGTCTTCTGTTATTAGTACGTGCAAATATCACTACACGCAAAGTTCTATAACCATTTAAAATTTTTATTTTGTATTATTTCATTGTTGTGGTATATATTACAGTAAAGTATGATATTGCTGTAGTTATAAGCTAAAAAAATATTTTAATTTCTTAATCTTCATATCACAATCATGAGTATTATAAATAATATTATACATCATATAATATCTTTTTAAATAAAGACATTAAATACAATTTTAAAAAATAAAATAATTTTTTTCTAGATAATTAATTTATTATAAAATATTTCCTAGATAATTAATTTACTATAAAATATTTATTACTGTAGAAAATCCTTGTAGAGATGATATATAAACATGACCAATTGTTAGATTGTGAGATTTCAGAGAATTTTGCATCACAAATAAAAGCAATCTTTGTATTGATAAAGGAGCTATATACCACAGTGTGTTATACCTAAAAATAAAAAAATTAGGAATGCACCGTAAAATTATCGGATATCGAATTTTTGGTGTTACATTCTTTTCAGATGTCGGATATCCGGTAGGGCAATTATCCAACAGGATACTAAATATTTCCCAGGATATCCGGTCGGATATTTGGAACAAGGATTTCAAAAAAAAGCAAAAGAGAAATAATGATAATAATTTTCTTTATCTTCCCAACATGATGAAAAGAAAAAGAGGGAAGATAAACTATATAATTCAGCTTAAAAAGAATAAAGTTCTACATTTTAATGACGCAAACTTTCAATACAAAATTTTAGCCAGATATACATTACCGGATACTAATCATATCCGGCTATCCGACTGGATAAAAAATGCCGGATAATATCAGATATTAAATATTTTCCGGATATCCGGCGAATTCTTAAAAAAAATGTTAAATTTAACATTACGTATTTAACAGTTATTTTTGCTTATGTTTGCGCATTTAAATTATACGTACTTAAATTATATTTCTACTTCTTATTTATTTTAAAAGTATAATGAATTTATAAGTATTTAGAGATACAAATATGAAATAATTTTAAATAAAATTTAGATCAATAAGAATATATCCAATAAAAGAAAAAAATTATATTTTCGATCAAAGTGTACATGGTGCTTATAATTACTTACAGATTACTTATATATTTATAAAATTGCATAGAATAGGTATTCATAGAATATGAATATCTATTTTATGCAATTTTATAAATATATTTATTTTTTACTTCTATAAACTACGTGTCTGATTAATCAGACTCAAAACACAATCATTAAATGAAGGAAATAACTTCATGAATTATATTAATCATCAATTTAATAATGATACTGATAAGTATCTTGAAGCACTGCAAAGAATTTATTATGAAAAATATGTATTGTACATAGTATATGTATTATACGTTATATACGACAGCATACAAGTGCTCTTGCAAACAAACATACAAACGAATCTCATAAAAGAGATTTTTTAAATGCTTCTAACTCAGCAACTAGCAATAAAAATGTTTCGCTCAGTGAAATTCTTTATCAGAAATGGAAAACACAACAATTCACAAATTCAATTAAATTGATAAATGTTCTTATTTAATATATAAATCATGGAGGATCATTTGCAAAAAAACATATCAAGCATCAAAATGCTTGCTTTCATGAAAAATAAGATTTTTTTCTCTCATTATATGAAATAATTTATGATCAAATATTTATTTAAACATTATCCTAGAATAACAATAATTCTTTAAACATTATTAATTTCATACGCAATAGATTATAATCTATCGTAATCTAAATCATTATTTAACACAATTCAATATCCATACAATGAAGTGAATTCCTGGAGCAAAGCCGATTTCTATATCTTTCCGATTTTATATAATGGAAATATTATAATTGTTGTTAAATAAAACACTTATTCTTTCCTTATAATTTAATGTTAAAATTTGTGATTATTTTCGAAGATATAATAATTTGGAAATTGAAAAATATCATATTCTGTATGGATACTGAATTTATCGAAGAAATTAATTTATCTCTTCATATATCATTGGATTTGAGTCTTCATACGATACTTACGCGGCATTAAATATTTCTGCGCAGTGATCAATAATTAATTGACCAATAAAATTAGGTGCAAATATAAATAGAAAATGAGCTACTACCATACCGAAGCATATTGTTATTTCGGAAATCTCATTTGACACAGTTAATGCATTAAACAACTGTAAGAATGTATTATATTATCATCTATATATTTCAATATAAAATACGGATATAGCTATAAAAATTGAATTAAATATAAAAATGTATTACATGTACATAAGTGAAATACTTACACGAAAAAGATTGCAACTTAAAGATATTACACTTATTACCACTATAGCGAAATGCCATTTACTCATAATATTCACAAAGAATGTGGAAAACCTTTAATAACACAGAAAAATATAATTCATACCTTTGAGTCAAATATACATACAAAGACATTAAAAATGTGCTTTTCTCAAATTAAGATTAATATGCAACATTAATAGTAATAAATGATACATAAAAAAAATAAAATAAAATAAAAACCAACTGAATAGACTTCCTATGAATGTGAACAGCACGAATAATTTTTTTATACATCACATGTGTTTTCCGATAAGCAGGTATGTGAAGTGTACGTTTAGTCACTGTATTTTCGATAATGTTACTGCAAGCAATTTGCATATAAACAATTCAAGATAGAATTTTGCACAAAATTAAAAGATACGCTTACCTAGCGATTTTAAAAGTTGCGCAACAATGACTGAGAAATGCCAATGATATTGTTCCAGTTGCAAGTATCGTAAACATTCCAATTAGCATTAATATGACTTCATGTATTAAATAAATATAAAAATATTGTTCCTCGTCGATAAAGAATTCAAAATCCATTTTTATTTTACGTAGTCGAGATTTGTTCATCGGTGCGATAATGTCAAGTACAACTGGTATCAATTCAATAGTTATAATAAGAAATATAGCGAATGCTATAATAACTGAAAATGTTAAAAATATATATCGTACAATTTTATTTAATTATCATATCACATTCTAACAAAGGGTACGTATTGAAAATTATATTATAATTGTTTTATAATTTACTTACAACTTAAAATTAATGACATGAGACGATTTTCAATAGCATATTTCTCTAATATTCTAATTTCACTATTATTTTCGATTGAATTCCAGTCCAATTTTATTTGTTTCAACAAATATTTCACCTATCATTTAAATAATTATTGCTTCCTAAATTCCTCTTGTAAGAATCAAAAACGCAAGGGTAAAAAGACTCCGTCATAAAAATAATATTGCAAACGTAATATATTATATTATATATATATATATATATATATATATTATATATTATATTTGTATATATTACTTACTTCTTTAGAATTAAAATAATAAGAATGATAATTCACAATATATAACAAAGTAATAAAAATATATGAAAGTTCTTTAAAAATAAATTCCAAGTTGCATGTCGTTGTTAAAAAGGTTGTAAACTGCAATACATGTGATAACAATATACCAAATTTATGTAATAAGGAATCATCAAAGAAAACATTGTATAAAAAAAGGATCGATAAATACCTGAAACAAAAGAATAAAACAATATGCGCTAAGGAAGAACACTGATAGCATTTGCGTAATAATCGGCGTTTGATAAGGCCACAAACCAATCGCTGTCAACATAATTCGATAAATGTTGTAATAACGTTCACCAGAAAAAACCATCTCACTTAACAGACGGAATAAATTTGCGAATGAAAATATCGCGGATATATTCTGAATAATATCGTATCACGAAGCGTACTGAACATTTTCTTATTTTTCGTAAAACATCGTGTAGGCAAAAAAAAATGTGACACGACGATATAATTTAGTAATTTTCTATAATTGCGCGGTTAGAAACAGAAAGTGTTATAATTCCATCAATAATCGTTTTTAATGTAGCATTTTAATGTAGTATTCTTTAAAAATAATGATACATTATATTACATAAAATTATTTTGCAACAGTTGTCAGTGTTATAAGAAAATATACATCTTATTTTGTTCTCACAGTTTAGACCGGCGCAGTTCGACGTAACTTGTTAATGCGAGAATGTTCACAATGTGACAAATTCCAGCGGATAAACAAATTCTATTCTATAATTTCGTTAAAACGATTGAAGATATAATGAAAAACATTACATATTTAGCATTTCAAAAACAATGTAACGTGTTATATAACAGGTATTTTATTGGTACTTTTTGTAAAACAAAGTTGATATTGTTTATTATTATTCAAATGTGATTAGAAGTATACATAAATCCCGCTGCGCGGGAGTGAGTTAAGTGCTTGCTGAAGTAAGATAACAACATTTCGGCATGCGGTTCACTTATAATCAAAGCGCTAAGGTTTTCCGTGTGCGCCCCTCCGTGTGATCGTGCCAAATGTTCAAATTCTTGATTACTTTACTTTGTATAGTAGTAAAAATATGTTTTAATATATGTTCTAATATAAGATATACTATAGATCTTCTTTAAAATATCTGTTTATTATGATAATATAATAATATGATTTTAGTAAATGTATAATTTTTTTAATATAACAAATAATGTGTATTATTTCATTATTATTTTGTAAACTATCTTCAAAATCCTCAGAATATAAGCTTCTTATGAATTAATTTTAAGCACGTATTTTAGAAATTTTTATTTTATAATATTGATATTTTTAAATGTAACATAGACGTATAAAAGTAAAATTGCACAGAAAGAAGTTATACGCGCAAGTAAAATATTTATTAAAATTTTTTTTTATTGTTTTTTAAATTTGAGGAATTTGGGGGGGATTATTAATATTTCGGATTGATTGCGTTGAAAGAAATTGAGTGCGTCCGATAATCAGATCGGCACGTAATTATCATTTCTGAAATCAATTCATTTATATGAATACATATAATAGTT
The DNA here is from genome assembly GCF_000143395.1 of Atta cephalotes. Taxonomy (NCBI): domain Eukaryota; kingdom Metazoa; phylum Arthropoda; class Insecta; order Hymenoptera; family Formicidae; genus Atta; species Atta cephalotes. Next base: position 1,674,818 of record NW_012130092.1, read on the forward strand.
CAACATCTTAACATTCAGACCACAGTGACGCTTATTTAAAATAATGTATTTAATTTAAACAGTCTTGCTTCTAGTCTTACTGTTTAAAATATTTATTATACTTAAAATTAAAAACTAGCGTTTCATAAAATAATTCCATTCATGGGGCTTTACGAAATCGTCATAACAGAAAGTTTAATAAAATGATGTTTCACGTGTAGTAAACAATTACATTACCTTAAGTACATACATATATATATGTATATATATATATATATATATATATATATATATATATATACACACACACAC
>NW_012130092.1:1675721-1682717 GCF_000143395.1 Atta cephalotes
AATAATATTTTTGTAATTACGTATTTCGTTATTTTCAGTGTATACATGCTGGAATTTGTCCTATAACATTGCATGTGCATTAGGATGGCGATAAGTATTTCAACGGTACCATATTGCTATTGTGGAATTTCAGTTATTGTTAATATAAGATAATAATGTGATTAAAAACTACAATAATATAATTTTTTTTCATTTCTAATTTAAAAAAAATTCCAGTTTTTAATTATATAATTAAATTGTAGATTTAAATTTTGCGAAATATAAAAAATTTTTTTTTTATACGAAAAACAAATTTTCTATTAAAATGTTTAGGTAACTATGATTATTAAATGATTAACAACTTCTTAATTGTTACATATTAGGTGTAGTAAAAAGAAATCCATTATTTTTGCATGAAATTGAATGGAAAAATAATGGATTTCTTTTTACTACACCTAATACATACAAAATATGGCAAAATCTTGTTACGAACATATTACAGAGAACTGATTTAAAACTTTTCTTTACGATGCATTTAAAAAAGTAGTATTTATTGTGATGACAATGGAGTATATCACAATACATTACATCTGAAGAATTTAAAAGATTTATTGAATTTGAATAAATATAAAGTTAAGTATAAAATTTATTGATTTATTATTAATTTTATTTGTTGTTATATAAAATTTGATAAAAAAAGAAGGAAAAAATGGAAACGGAGAGAGAAAGAGAGAGAGAGAGATTGCTATAGAACAATGATATGACAACGACGATATTACAATTTAGATATTTCAATTTTTCTATTTACGCACTTCAAGATATATATTTTCATTTTTATGTGTTTTTAAATTCAATTAAATTCTACTAGTTAAAATGAAAGAAATATGTTACAGTTAATATTTAGGAATATATTAAATCAAATGTATTTTTTATATATAAGAAGTGGTTTAACAATTTTCAAATATATGTCGAAAATGATCGCGAAAACATTTATGTAATGAGAAAGAGTTTAATAAATTTTATTTGTTGATCCAGTGTTCTCTTGAATAAATTACATCGCTGTTTATTACTCATATATAATTTCTGTTTGGATATTATATGTTAAGTGCTAGAAATAAAAATTATATTCTCGGCATGTTAATGCTAATATTAAGGTCCCAGTGACTAGACATGTATCTATGTCTGAACATTTACATAAAACTTTATTTGTTTATATTACTTAATCTTAAATGTTTTTCAAATAATCTTTAAATATACAATTAAAATAATATTGTAACAGAAAGAGACATTTGAAATTAATAATATTAAATCTTCTGTAAGTGTCTGGATACTTGTCTAGTTATTGAAACGTTTACTTACAACATATGTGCATAATAGTGAAACGTTCATGTTATATTTCAATAAATAATTACGTACCTTAATTGTTTTCACTAACTAGTACGTGCAACTATCAATACATTCATAGTTCTATATCCAATTAAAACTTTTGTTTTGTATTATTTTATTGTGGTATATATTACAGTAAAATAGGATATTGCAGTAGTTATACGCTAAAAAAATATTTTAATCTTCATATAACAAATGTTAAATTTTAAATATCACAAACAGTATTATGCAAAATTGTGTTTTTAAATACTCATTAAATACATTCACAATAAATATATTTCTCTGAGAAAAAAAAAGCCAAGATAAATTTTTTTTCCTAGACAATTAGTTTACAGCACTGAAAATCCCATTTGATGGAGTCAACCAATTTTTTGAATTTGGCAAACAAATTGTTGATTCAAAAAATTTAGTTAAAGCAAAAAATTTGGTTATTATAATATTTTAACTCTGATAACTTAAGTTATCAGAAACAAGTGAGATATTACAATAACCAAATTTTTTGCATCAATCAAAAATTTGTTTGATATATTAAAAGAAGAGAGTTGTTTTAATACGAATAAAACATTAGTTAATTCAACTAAATGAGATTCTCAGGGCATCAATAAAAGTATTTGTATTACCGCAGAAAATCCTTCTAGAGATTTTACATAAATATGTCCAATTGTTACGGTGTAAGCTTTCAAAGAATTTTGCATCACAAATAAAAGTAATTTTTGCATTGATAATGGAGCTAAATACCACAATGTGTTACATCTAAAAAAAAGATTTTACATGATTTATAACAGTCATATTTGTATGTCTATAATTGCGCTTTCAAATTATAAAAAGCTTTTCTATTCTTTTACATTCATTTACATCAAAATTGTAATGAATATTACAATTATACAAAGTTTCAAACGTGAAATAATTTTAAATAAAATTAGATCGATAAGAATAAATCAAATAAGAGAAAAAAAAAATTCCTGTGGAAATTTGAAACTAAAGAGATCGCTTCATTACGGACGTTTTAAGAATTCGATTATTGCAAATATCTCCACAAATATCTCCTGAGATATTTATAATAACAATAAAATTAAAATATGTAATTGTTTATAAATGTCTCTTTTTCAAGGAGAAATGTGTAAATAATTATAAATGAAACTTAAACTAATAAAAAGAAGAAATCTATTTTTCAAAACAGATCGCGATGCTTACCTATAGAAATGAATGAAAAAATGAAATTGCAAAGAAGGATGCTAACGGTACGTGAAGTATTCTAGCTCAGGAAGTTAGAACTTTTTAAATCGATGAATTATTTTAGAGTATAATGAAACACTATGTTTTATTTTTTTATTAGCACAGAAAATTCGAAAGGTCAATGTTTGAAGATTTACAAATTCAATCGATTTTGGTTGATATTATTTACGATTTGTCAATGATTAGGGCAACCAGGTAATTTGAAATTTTAAATGTTTTAAACAATTTCTTGAAAAATAATAATCTTATCGTTACTTTGAATATGTAGCAGGAAATTCACCTGATTAAAGAACATATATCGAATTAAAGTAAGGGAGACCTGGGGCAAGTCGTTGTACGGAGCTGATTATCAAAATGCTTATAATTCAAATAGGACATGGCAGAAAAATGTCTTTTTTTGATTGTACATAGCTGATATAATATTAAGTTGTTGTGTAAAATGATTTGCATCACAAACATTGTACATATTATTTATAGTGATTTTTAAGAAAATGAAGTTGATGAGTAAATTTTTCTTATCACCTATTTTGTTGTTTAACAAGTCTTTGACATTATTAATCACAATATTCATGTATTTATAGAAAATGATATAGATAATCTTAAAAAATCTTGATTAATAATTATTCTGAATAAATTTGTGACTACAATCTCTTTTAATAAAAATATATGGTTTAGATTGACCAAAATGATGAGGTTAAGTGACAATTAATTTTAATATCTTTAGAGAACACATTTTCAGAGAATATATTATATTTCATATAGATATATATGTTTTTCCATTTTTCATATAGAAACTATGATACAAAAACAAATTACATATTTTACGATTAAAATAACTACTTTATTTGTATTAACCATTTGTATATCACAACTATTATTTCTCTAAAATATAAAATTAATATTAAAATAAAAATTGTATTTTTTATATGTGTTATCCATAACAAATATACTATTTTTCTAGAATGTGTGACAATCAACTTAAAACAGAAGGTTAACTGACACATTTTCGCAGCTTCATTTAAAATTAAATAACTTATTTCGATGATATAATTTAGTAGTAATATTTTTTTTAATATCTAAAGAATGTAGATATATTATAACGTACATAATATTTCAAAATCATCCACTTTTTTTTAAAAATCACTAATCAAAAACTGTGACGGGTCGATCGCCACTAAAAAAATTAATCTTGAGGCGTAATGTCATTATTCGATTTTCCCCTACAATTTTAATGAAGCTCAATTTTGAGGGGCAATTTGGATATCTTAAAGGATAATTTGAATAATATTGAACATTGAAAATGAACATTAAAATTACTACAAAAATCAAATTTGATATTAATCCTAATAAGCCATTATTATTTTTGATCCCAGCAGGGTCTTTCTGTGAAACCCTGCGACGTAGTCACGCTATTACACTATATCTCTGGACTAAATACGTATCTTTTAGCTCAAAACGTGTAAAATTTATATCTCGAAGTCAGATAAAGACAAATTAATATAAATCACATAATACTTTAATTAATTTTAATGCTTCAAAGAAACGTAAAACAGAGTAAAAAGTCACAAAGATCTACGGGACTATGAATGGTTTGCTAGGATTCAAATATTTGAACCCATAATTTGGTTCTGTTTACATACTTTCTACGTAGATTTCATAAAAACTTAAGAAAACAGGAAATATTCTTATAAACTGCAGTAATAACCAAAATTTTCTATTTTGTTTAATAAACTTTCCACAGACTTCCAGATACATATATATCTTTTCAAATCTACTTGAATATGTAGACTTCTTTGCTACTAACCACAAATATAAAATATGGTCTCAAATTTTTTTAAATTCTTGCAAACACTATTGCAAACCCCACCATTCAAATCTCTTATCCCGTTATATTCTAATTCGTTGAAGTTAGGGTATTTCAATGTAAAAATTCCTCGCGATTTCAAATTTTTCAATACACACACACGCAGGCGCGCGTGTACATAATCGCACGCAACATCTACAAATATTCAGCTTCTACAAATATTCATATATTGTTATATATATATTATACATCTGGAAATACGGTAGTGTCTCATATGTAAATACATATAGAGCATATAAATGCTATAAGAGCATATAAATGCTCTTATAGGCAAACGTACGAAGAGATTTCATAAAAGAGACTTTTAAGTGGTTCTAACTCAGCAACTAATTATAGAAATATTTTGTCCAAGAGATTTTTGATCGGAGATGCGAGAATTACAATTGCAAAAATTAAATTAATTAAGAACATTTTTTTCATAAATCGTCGAGATCCCTTGCATGAAAATATATCAAGCATCAAGACGTGCTTTTTTACTAAAAATAGGATTCCTTCTAGGATTCATTATATAAAATAATTTGTAAAATAATTGTAAACAAATATTTATGTTAAACATTTTCCTAAAAATAACAAATTATTCTTCAAATATTATTAATTTAATATAAAAAAAACAGATTATTTAATACATTCAATCCAAACTGAAGTGAATCCTTGAGAGTTTAGTCGATTTTTATATATTTTATATATATATACTCAATATAATGAATATACATATCATAACAATTATAGCAAGTAGAAACTTGCTTTTCTCTTAGATAATAATTTAATTTTTAACTTTATCATTATTTTTGTAAGATGTAAGATGTTATGATTATTTTTGTAGAAAATTGATGAAAAATATCATTGATTAAAAAACAAAATATAATATGGACAGTGAATTTGTCGAAAAAATTAATTTTTTTGGTCCATTTATAATTGGACTTATATTTTATACTTACGCGGCATTAAATATTTCTGCGTAATGATCAGTAATTGATTGTCCAACAAAATTAGTTAGAAATATCATTATAAAATGATATTCTACTAAAGTGATACAAAATATTATTTCAAAAAACTCATTTAACAATATTAATGCATTAAGTAACTATAAAAATATTATATTGTTATTTATATGTTTCCATTTATATATAAGATACAAATTCATGTCTATGAAAATTAAACTGGATGTAAAATGTAAAAAATGTATTACATACAAAAACATTACTTACCCGAAAAAGGCTGCAACTTAAAGATATTACGCTTATTATCAGCAGAGCGAAATACCATTTGTTCATTATATTCAAAAAGAATGTGGAAAATCTTCAATAACAAAGAAAAATGTAATTATATAATAGGGGAATTATATAATATACCTTTTAAAATTAAAATCAATGTTTGTCATGTATAGGTAATAGATCATAAATGCTAAGTGTAAGTTAAATAAAGACTAACTGAGCAGATTTTCTATGAATATGAACAGCACGAATAATTTTCTGATACATCACATGTGTTCTTCGATAAGCAGGAATTTGAAGTGTATGTTTAGTCACTGTATTTTCGATAATGTTACTGCAATCAATTTGTACATAATAAAAAATTCAAAATAGATTTTTTGCGCAAAATTAAAAAATGCTTACCTAGCAATTTTAAAAGTTGCGCAACAATGTCTGAAAAATGCTAATGATAATGTTCCAGTTCCAGTTATTGTTAACAATCCAATTAGTATTGCTATGATTTCATATATTAAATAAATATAAAAATACTGTTCCTGGTCAATAAAAAGTTCGAAGTTTATCTTTGTTTGACGAGGCTGAGAATTATTCATTCGTACGACAGCATCAAGGATAACTGGTGTTAATTCAATAATTATAACCAACAATATACAAAATGCGTTGAAAACTGGAAACATAAAAAATAACAAGACATCATATATATATATATATATATAATTTTATTCAATTATCATAAGTAAAATATTTAAAAAAGAGGGATATACATTGAGAAATTATATTTATAATTTATTTTATAATTTACTTACAACCTACAATTAATGATACAAGACGATATTCAATGGCGTATTTCTGTAATATTCTAATTTCACTTTCATCTTCGAATGAATTCCAATCCAATTTTATTTGTTCTAATAAATATTTGATCTAGCATTTAAATAATTATTTCTTCCGAAACTCCTTTTATTTGCGAAAATTAAAATTCTCGGTAGTAAATAGACTTCGTCATAAATATAAAATTGCAAAGAATACTTACTTCTTTAGAATTAAAATAACAAGAGTTATAAGTTGTAATACTCAACAAGGTGAAACAAATAAATGGAAGTTCTTTAAAAGTAAATTCCAAGTTGCATGTTGTTCTTAAAAAAATCGTAAACTGTAACACACAAATATGAAAGAGAGAGAGAGAGAGAGAGAGAGAGAGAGAGAGAGAGAGAAGAAACAATATAGTAATTAAGTAATTACTACAAAGAAGCGCTAGTAGTAAGAACGAAAAGGAGGAGAATAATACCTAGAAGAAATAAAAGAAAAGAAATAATATCG
>NW_012130092.1:1683866-1689903 GCF_000143395.1 Atta cephalotes
AAGAGAGAAGAGAGAGGAGGAGGAGGAGGAGGGAGGAGGGAGGAGGGAGGGAGGAGGGAGGGAGGAGGAGGAGAGAGAGAGAGAGAGAGAGAGAGAGAGAGAGATTGCTATAGAACATGTGATAATTTAGATATTTCAATATATCTATTTGTGCCCTTCAAGATTTATCTTTATTTTTTTGTGCTTTTTGTGCTTTTTTATTTTCATTTTTATTTTTTTGTGCTTTTAAGTTCCATTAAGTTCTACTAGTTAAAATGAAAGAAATATTTTATAGTTAATATTTAGAAATATATTAAATATATTAGATCAAATGCTTTCTTTACATATAAGAAGTGGTTTAACAATTTTCAGTTTTTTATATATATATGTTGAAAATAATCGCGAAAACATTTATGTAATGAGACATAGTTTAATAAATTTTATTTGTTGATCAAGTGTTGTCTTGAATAAATGATATCATTGTTTATAACTCATGTATAATTTCCGTTTGGATGTATTATATGTCAAGTGCTAGAAATAAAAATTATTCTCGACATGTTGATGCTAATATTAAGGTCCCAGTGACTGGACATATATCTATGTCTGAACATTTATATAAAGTTTATATGTTTATGTTACTATTAATCTTAAATGTTTTTCAAATAATTTTTAAATATATAATTAAATTATAATATTGTAATAGAAAGAGACATTTGAAATTAATAATATTAAATCTCGTGTGTAAGTGTCTGAACATAGGTACTTGTTTAATCATTGGAATGTCTATCTCATAATATATGTTTGCATAATAGTTGATGTTCATTTTATATTTAAATAAATAATTACCTTAATTGTTTTCACGAATACGTGCAAATATCAATACATTCATAGTTATATATCCAATTAAAACTTTTGTTTTGTATTATTTCATTGTCGTGCTATATATTACAGTAAAATAAGATATTGCAGTAGTTGTAAGCTAAAAAAATATTTTAATCTTCATATAATAAACGTTAAATTTTTAGTACATAAACAGTATCATGTAAAATTGTGTTTTTAAATACTCATTAAATACAATAAATACATTTTCTGAGAGAAAAAAACCAAGCTAAATTTTTTTTCTTAGGCAATTAGTTTACTGCATTGAAAATCCCATTTGGTGAGTCAACCAATTTTATGGCAAACAAATTTTTGATTGATTCAAAAAGATAATTTAGTTAAAGCAAAAAATTTGATTATTGTAACATTTTACTTTAAGTTATCAGAAACGGGAAATATTATGATAATTAAATTTTCTATTTCAATTAATTTATTGCATCAATCAAAAATTTGTTTGCCCATATTAAAAGAAAAATTGTTTTAATATAAAAACATTAGTTAATTCAATTAGTTCAATTAAATGAGATTCTCAGTGCATCACTAAAAGTATTTACTGTAGAAAATCCCTCTAGAGATGTTACGTAAATGTGTCCAATTGTTAGGGTGTAAGCTTTCAAAGAATTTTGCATCATAAATAAAAGTAATTTTTGCATTGATAATGGAGCTAAATACCACATTGTGTTATACCTAAAAAAAATTAGAGATTTTACATAATACATAATACATTTATAATAATCATGTTTGCCTATATTGTGCATTCAAATTGTAAAAAGCTTCAATTCTTTTACAATACATTGATATAAAAGTGGAATGAATTACATATTACAATTAAACAAAGTTTCAAATATGAAATAATTTTAAATAAAATTTAGATGGATAAGAATAAATCACATAATTGAAAAAAATTTTATTTTAGATCAAAGCGGATGTTTGATGTTCATATGTGCTGCAAATATTCTATAAAATTTTGGCAATATATATTTCAATTCTATAAAACTACATGCCAATACCATTTATCACATACGAAATGCAATTACTATAGAACGGATATAAAAAATAACACTACAAATTACATTAATCGTTAATTTAAAAATGACGCTAATAATAAGCTTCTTAAAATACTGCAAAGGACTTATTGCGAAAAATATTAGAAAATTGAAAACTAAAGAGATCGCTTCAAACATGCGTTTTAAGAATTCGATTACTGCATGTGGAGATATTTGCAATAACAATAAAATTAAAATATGTAATTGTTTATAAATATCTCTTTTTCAAGAAGAAATATGTAAATAATTGTAAGTGAAATTTAAATTAATAAAAAAAAGAATTCTATTTTTGATCAAAGCGGATCGCGATGCTTTCCTATAGAATGAAAAAATGAAATTGGTAAAGAGAGATGCCAACATGAAGGATTCTAGCAGGGAGTTGGAACCTCTCAAATCGATGAATTATTTTAAAGTATGATGAAACATTATGTTTTATTTATTTATCGGCAGAGGAAATTCGAAATATCAATGTTCGAAGATTTACAAATTCAGCCGATCTTGGTCGTTATTATTTACGATTTCTCAATGATTAGAGTAAAGCTGGGTAACTTGAAAAAAATTCAAATGTTTTAAACAATTTCTCGAAAAATAATAATTTTATCGTTACTTTGAATATGTAGCAGAAAACTCACTGTTTAAGGAATATATACCCAATTAAAGTAGAGGAGACCTGGGCTTGTTATCATACAGAATAGGTTGTCAAAATGTTTATAACTGAAATAGGACATAGCAGAAAAATCTCTTTTCTTGATTTGATATAATATTAACGATATAATGATAAATGTTGTGTAAAATGATTTGCAGTACAAACATTGTATATATTATTTATATCGATTTTTAAGAAAATGAAATTGATTAGTAAATTTTTTTATCATCTATTTTGTTGTTTGACAAGTGGCATTATCAATCGCGATATCCATGTATTTAGAAAATAATATTGATGATCTTAAAAAATCTTTGCTACAATAGATTAATAATTATTCTAAATAATTTGTGAAGACAATCTCTTTTATTAAAAATGGCTATGTAGAATAGATTGATCAAAATAAGATAAGGTTAGGTGACAATTAATTTTAATATCTAGAGGACACATTTTCAGAGAATATACTTATAAATATTGTATATTATATTTCATAGATGTTTTCATTTTTCATTTTCATTTTTCATATAGAAACTATACAAAAATAAATTAAGTTTTATGTATGATTAAAATAACTACTTTATTTGTATAATTACTATTATTTCTCAAAATTTAGAACTAATATTAAAATAAAAATTGTATTTTTTATATGTGTTGTTCATAACAAATATGTTATTATTTCTAGAATGTGTGACAATCAACTCAGGACAAGAGGTTAACTATCACATTTTCGCAACTTCATTTAAAATTAAATAATTTATTTCGATGATATAATGAAGTTTACGAATAATATTTTTTTTAATACCTAAAGAATGTAGGTATATATGAATGTAGGTATAAGAATGTAGGTATAACGTGTATAAAATTTCAAAATCAAGCATCTACTTTTTTCTAAAAATCACTAATCAAAAACTGTGACAAACGGTCCGATCTCCACTAAAAAAAATTAATCTTTAAATCTTGAAGCATAATGTTATTATCCGATTTTCCCCTACAATTTTAATGAAACTCAATTTTGAGGGGCAATTTGAATATCTTAAAGGATGATTTGAATAATATTGAAAATGAACATTAAAATTACAAAAATCAAATTTGATATTAACGCTGGTAAGTCATTATTATTTTTGATCACAGCAGCGTCTGTGAAATCCTGCGACGCTATATCCCTGGACTAAATACGTATTTTTTAGCTCAAAACATGTAAAATTTATATCTCGAAGTCATACAAAATCATATAAATATGAATCGAATAAAAAATATTTTATTTTTAATTAATTTCAATACTTCAAAGAAATGTAAAACAGCAATGTAAAAAATCGCAAGGATCTGCTGGATCCATGAGTAGTTTGCTAGGGTTCAAACTCTACTTAAACTCATCCATAATTTGACTCTGTTTACTTTCTATGTAGACTTCATGAAAGCTTAAGAAAGCAAGCTATATTCTTATAAATTGTAACAACCAAAATTTTCTACCTACTTTGTTTAATAAACTCTCCAGACTTTCAGATACACAGATATCTTTTAAAATTTACTTGAATATGTAGACTACAGTATCTTCTTTGCTACTAACCACAAATATAAAACAAGACAGCTCAAATTTTTTTGAAAACGCTTACTATTATTCAAATCATACCATTCAAATTATGTCATTATACCCTAATTCGTTGAAGTTTAAAGTATTTCAACGTAAAAATTCCCCGTAATTTCGAATTTTCCAATATACACACATGAATGCGCGCACATAACCGCACGCAGCATCTACAAATATTCATACATTATTATATATTACACATCTGGAAATATGGTATTGTCTCATATGTATATACATGAGCATACAAATGTTTTTTTTAAACAAACATACGAAGAGATCTCATAAATAAGACTTTTAAATGATTCTAAGCAATCAATCATGGACGTATTTTGTCCAAGAGATTTTTGATCGGAGATAAAACAATTGCAAAAATTAAATAAATTAAAAATATTTTCTTCATATAAATTATCGAGAACCCTTTGCATAAAAACATGTCAAGCATCAAGCTTTTTTAAAAATAAGATTCTTTCTGTCATTACATAAAATAATTTGTAAACAAATATAGTAAACAAATAATAAGTTATATAAACATTTTCCTAAAATAACAATCATTCTTCAAATATTATTAATTTAATGTATTGTAAAAGAACAGATTATTTAATATATTCAATCTAGTGAAGCGAATCTCTGGGAGTTAGATCGATTTTTATATATTTCCAACGCAATATAATGGATATATTATAACAATTACCAAATAGAGACACTTGTTTTTCTCTTATATAATAATTTAATTTTTAACTTTATGATTATTTTTGATATAATAGGTTGGAAGATTTTAAGATATAATAGATTGGAAACTGATGAAAAATATTGATTAAAAAACAAAATATGGACACTGAATTTGAAAAAATTAATTTGTTTCATCATTTATAATTGGACTTGTATTTTATATGGTACTTACGCGGCATTAAATATTTCTGCGTAATGATCAATAACTGATTGTCCAACAAAATTAGATATAAACATCATTATAAAATGACATTCTATTAAACCGATGCACAATGTTATTTCGGAAAACTCATTTAACAATATTAATGCATTAAGTAACTACAAAAATGTATTATATTATTATTTATACGTTTTCATATACAAGGTACAAATTAATATAAATATTAATATATAATTGAATGTAAAATGTAAAAAATATATTATATACAAAAAGCATTACTTACTCGAAAAAGACTGCAACTTAAAGATATTACGTTTATTATGGTTAAAGCGAAATACCATTTGTTCATTATATTCAAAAAGAACGTGGAAAACCTTCAATAACAAGAAAAAAATTGATTGAAAAAATGATTCATACTATTGAGTCAAAAATATTATATAATATGCTTTCTTAAATTAAAATTAATATTTGTCACGTATGGATAATAGATCATAAATGCTAAGAGTAAATTAAACAAAGATTAACTGAGCAGATTTTCTATGAATATGAACAGCACGAATAATTTTCTGATACATCACATGTGTTCTTCGATAAGCAGGAATTTGAAGTGTATGTTTGGTCACTGTATTTTTGATAATGTTACTGCAATCAGTTTGCACATAATTAACAATTCAAAATAGATTTTATGCGCAAAATTGAAAGATATGCTTACCTAGCGATTTTAGAAGTTGCGCAACAATGCCTGAAAAATGCCATTGATAATGTTCCGATTGTAAGTAACGTAAATGATTCCATCATAAGTAATACGATTTCCTGTATTAAGTAAATATAAAAATATTGTTCCTTGTCAATAAAAAGTTCGAAGTTCATAATTATTTGACGAGGCCGAGATTTATTCATTGGTACGACAGCGTCAAGGATAACAGGTGTTAATTCAATAATTATAACCAACAACATACAAAGTGCGTTAAAAACTGGAAACATAAAAAATACAAGATATCTCATATATATAT
>NW_012130092.1:1690835-1698466 GCF_000143395.1 Atta cephalotes
GAGAGAGAGAGAGAGATTGTTATATAACATGACGATATTCCAATTTAGATATTTCAATATTTCTATTTGTTTCAAGATTTATATTTTTATTTTTATGGGTTTTTAAGTTCAATTAAATTCCACTAGTTAAAATAAAGGAAATATTTTACAGTTAATATTTAGAAATATATTAAATCATACTTTCTTTATATATAAGAAGTGGTTTAACAATTTTCAATTATATATATATGTTGAAAATAATTCGCGAAAACATTTATGTAATGAGATACAGTTTAATAAATTTCAATTGTTGATCCAATTGTTGTTCTCTTGAATAAATGATAAATCATTGTTTATTACATTGTTTATTACATGTATAGTATCCGTATGTATGGATGTATTATATGTCAAGTGCTAGAAATAAAAATCATTCTCGGCATGTTAATGCTAATATTAAAATCCCAGTGACTGGATATGTATCTATGTCTGAACATTTATACATAACTTTGTTTGCTTATATTATTATTAATCTTAAATGTTTTTTAAAATAATTTTTGAATATACAATTAAATTATAATATTGTAACAGAAAGAGACATTTAAAATTAATAATATTAAATTTTATGTGTAAGTGTCCGGACATAGGTACTTGTTTAATCATTGGAATGTTTACCTCACAGCATATGTTTGCATAATAGTATAACATTTATGTTTTATTTAAATAAATAGTTACATACCTTAATTGTTTTTGTACTAATAACCAATACGTGCAACTATCAATACATTCAAAGTTTTATATCCAATTAAAACTTTTGTATTTTATTTCATTATCGTGGTGTATATTACAGTAAAATAGGACATTGCAGTAGTTATAAGCTAAAAAAAATAGTTAAATCTTCATATACAAACGTTAAATTTTGATTATCACAAACAATATTATATAAAATTGTGTTTTTAAATACTCATTAATAAATAAATACATTCCCTGAGAGAAAAAAGACCAAGATAAATTTTTTTTTCCTAGACAATTACTGCACTGAAAATTCCATTTGGAGAAGTCAACTAATCTTTTGGTTGAATTTTGGCAAACAAATTTTTGATTGATGCAAAAAAATAATTTAATTTTCAAAAAATTTGGTTATTTTAACATTTTACTTGTGTTGTCAGAAACGAATGGGATGTTACATAATCAAACTTTTGCTCCAATTAAAAATTAATTTATTGCATGAATCAAGAATTTGTTGTTATTGAAAAAAAGAAGTTTTAATATGGGCAAAATATTAGTTAAATGAATTGAGATTCTTAATATATCACCAAAAGTGTTTATATTACCGTAGAAAATCCCTCTAGAGATGTTACATAAATATGTCCAATTGTTAGAGTGTAAGTTTTCAAAGAATTTTGCATAATAAATAAAAATAATTTTTGCATTGATAATGGAGCTAAATACCACAATGTGTTATACCTAAAAAGAATTAGAGATTTTACATGATTTATAATAGTCATGTTTGCCTATATTATGCATTCAAATTATAAAAAGCTTCAATTCTTTTACATTCGGTAAAAGTGGAATGAATATTACAATTAAACAAAGTTTCAAATATGAAATAATTTTAAATAAAATTTAGATCGATAAGAATAAATCACATAAGAGAAAAAAATTTTATTTTATATTAAAGTGGATATAGTACTTGATATTCATATATAGATGTGTTGTAAATAATCTATAAAAATTTGACAATATGTATTTCAATTCTATAAACTACAAGCCAATTCCATATATATGAAACGCAATTATTAAATGATATAGGAAATAACATTTGAAATTATATTAATTTAAAAATAATGGTAACAAGCATCTTAAAATACTGTAAAGGACTTATTGCGAAAAATATTACCTCAATGGGGAAATTTGGAACTAAAGAGATCGCTTCATATATGCGTTTTAAGAATAATCGCATGTAGAGATATTTGCAATAACAAAATTAAAATAAGTAATTGTTTATATATGTCTCTTTTTCAAGGAGAAATGTATAAATAATTATAAATAAAATTTAAACCAATAAAAAAAGAATTCTATTTTTGATCAAAGCGGATGGCGATGCCTATAAAATGAAAAATAAAATTGCAAAGAAGGAATCAACGGTACATGAAGGATTCTGAAATATGTAGCAGGAAACTCACATGTTTAAGGAATATTTACCCAATTAAAGTAGGAGAAATTAAGGCTTGTTGTCACACGGAGTTGATTGTCAAAGTGCTATAACTTAAACAGGACATAACAGAAAAATCTCTTTTTTTGACTATAAATAGACTATAGATGACTAATATAATATTAACGATATAATATTAATGAATGTTGTATAAAATAGTTTGCACAAGCATTGTATATATTATTTATAACAATTTTTAAGAAAATGAAGTTGATAAATAAATTTTTCTTATCACTTTGTTGTCTGACAAGTCTTTGGCATTATTAATCGCGATATTCCTATATTCATAGAAAACGATATATCTTAGAAAATCTTGGTTAGAATTAATTAATTATTATTCTGAATAAGTTTGTGAATACAATCTCTTTTAATAAAATTGGCTATGTGTGTTAGATTGACCAAAATGAAACGAGATTAAGTGATAATTAATTTTAATATCTGTAGAGGGAACATTTTCAGAAAATATATTTAAAAATATATATTTTTAATTATATTTCATATATATGTTTTTTTCATTTTTCTTACAGAAACTAAGATACAAAAACAAATTACGTATTTTATGATTAAAACTATTTTATTTGTATTAACCATTTGTATATCATAATTACTATTATTTCTCAAAATAGAAAACTAATATTAAAATAAAAATTATATTTTTTATATGTGTTGTCCATAACGAATAAGCTACTGTTCCTAGAATGTGTGACAATCACCACCCCGAATACGAAGTTAATTCATTTTCGCAGCTTCATTTAAAATTAAATAATTTATTTTTATGATATGAATTCATGAGTAATATTCTTTTTAATACCTAAAGGATATAATTATATTTTAACGTATAATATTTCAAATTCAGATATCCACTTTTTCTAAAAATCACTAATTAAGAATTATGATAACCGGCCTCGGTCTCCTCTAAAAAAAATTAATCTTTAAATCTTGAGGCGTAATGCATTATCTGACTTCCCCCTACAAATTTAAGCTCAATTTTGAAGGATAATTTGGATATCTTAAAAGATTAAAAGATAATTTCAATAATATTGAAAATAAATATTAAAATTGCAACAAAAATTTGATATTAACCCTAGTAAGCTATTATTTTTGATCAGGATCTATGAAACTCTGCAACGTTTTCACGCTATATCTCTGGATTGAATACATATCTTTTAGCTCGAAACGTGTAAAATTTATACTTCGAAGTCAGACAAAGACAGATAAATACGAATCAAATGAATAATACTTTATTTTCAATTAATTTCAAAGAAACATAAAACAGAATGTAAAAAATCACAAGGATCTACGAGACCATGAATGTTTGCTAGGATTCAAATACTTGAATTCATCCATAATTTGGTTCTGTTTACGTACTTTCTACGTAGATTTCATAAAAGCTTAAGAAAGGAGGATATGCTTAAAAAACTGCAGTAACAATAAAAATTTTCTATCAACTTGTTTAGTATAAAACTCTCCACAACTTCTAGATACACAGATACTATTTCAAACTTACTTGAATATGTAGACTACAGTATTTTCTTTGCTACTAACCCCAAATATAAAATGGCGTCTCAAATTTTTTTAAATTCTTGCAACGCTTACTATTATGCAAACCCCATTCAAATTATATCGCTATACCTTAATTCGTTAGTTTAAGCTTTTTCAACGTAAAAATTCTCCACAATTTCAAATTTTCGAATATACACAAACGCATGCACGCGCGTGTTCATAATCGCACATAGCATCTACGAATATTCATACATCGTTATATATATTATATGTTTGGAGACACGGTCTCGTATGGATATGTGAGCATACAAATGTTCTTTTAGGCAAACGTACAAACAGAACTTATAAAAGAGACTTTTAAATGATTCTAAGCAATCAACCATGGAAGTATTTTGTCCAAGAGATTTTTGAGATTTCGGAGATGTAAGAACTACAACAATTGCAAAAATCAAATTGACTAAAAACATTTTCTTCATATAAATCGTTGGCTTCATATAATTCTTTGCATAAAAACATATCAAGCATCAAGATCTGCTTTTTCATCAAAAATAGGATTCTTTCTCTTATTACATTAAAAAATTTGTAAACATTTTCCTAAAATAACAATGATTCTTCAAATATTGATTTAATATAAAAGAACAGATTAATTAATTCATTCACTATAATAATCCACTATAATAAATCTCTGGGAGTTAGGTCAATTTTTATATATTCCAAATTCAATATAATGGATATATTATAACAATTACCAAGTAGAGAGTACTTCTTTTTCCTTATATAATAACTTAATTTTTAATTTTATGATTAATTTTGTAAGATGTAATAGATTGAAAATTGATAAAAAACATTGATTATGAAACAAAATATCATATACTATGGACTGAATTTGTCAAAAAAAATTAATTTCTTTCCATTTATAATTGGACATGTATTTTATACGGTACTTACGCGGCATTAAATACTTCTGCATAATGATCAATAACTGATTGTCCAACAAAATTAATTACAAACATGACCACAAAATGACATTCTACTATAGCGATGCACAATGTTATATCGGAAAATTCATTTAATAATATTAATGCATTAAGTAACTATAAAAATATATTATATTATTATTTATACGTTTTATACGTTTATATACAAATTCATATGTATGAAAATTGAATTGAATGTAAAACTTAAAAAAATGTATTACATACAAAAGCATTACTTACTCGAAAAAGACTGCAACTTAAAGATATTACGCTTATTATCGTTAAAGCGAAATACCATTTGTTCATTATATTCAAAAAGAATGTGGAAAACCTTCAATAACAAAGAAAGATTTGATTCATACTATTAAGTCCAAATATATGAAAGCATTATATAATATGCTTTTTTAAATTAAAATTAATGTTTGTTATGTATAAATAATATTGTAGATAAATATATATAATATTTACATATAGTAGATATAATATATATAATACACACAAACATAAAAACATATAATATACATAAATGCTAAGGATAAATTAAACAAAGACTAACTGAGCAGATTTTCTATGAATATGAACAGCACGAATAATTTTCTGATACATCACATGTGTTCTTCGATAAGCAGGAATTTGAAGTGTATGTTTAGTCACTGTGTTTCCAATAATGTTACTGCAATCAATTTACACATAATCAACAATTCAAGATAGTTTTAAATGCAAAATTGAAAGATACACTTACCTAGCAATTTTAAAAGTTGCGCAACAATGCCTGAAAAATGCCAATGATAATGTTCCGATTGCAAGTACTGTTAATACTTCAATTAGCAATGTCATGATTTCATGTATTAAATAAATATAAAAATATTGTTCCTGGTCAACAAAAAATTCGAAGTCCATCCTTATCTTACGTGGTCGAGATTTATTCATTGGTACGATAACATCAAGGACAACTGGTGTTAAATCAATAATAATAATCGAAAACATACCAAGAGCGCTGAAAACTGGAAACGTAAACAACATCAAGATACAATTTTATTTAATTATCATAAGTAAAGTACTTAAAAAAAGGGATATATATGTTGAAAATTATATTTATAATTTATTTTATAATTTACTTACAACCTAGAATTAATACAAGACGATTTTCAGTGGCATATTTCTCTAATATTCTTATTTCATTTTCACCTTCGAACGAATTCCAGTCGAATTTTATTTGTTCTAACAAATACTTTATCTAGCATGTAAATAATTAATTCTTCCAAAATTCCTTTTTTGTTTGCGGGAATTAAAATTCTCGATGTTAAATAGATTTCGCCATAAATAAATTGCAAGAAATACTTACTTCTTTAGAATTAAAATAATAAGAGTTATAAGTTATAGTACAGAACATGGTTATGAAAATACATGGAAGTTCTTTAAAAGTAAATTCCAAGTTGCATGTTGCTCTTAGAAAAGTCGTAAACTGTAACACATAAAGATACAAAAAATACATACAATATATGAATTTAGAATTACTTAAAGAAGCATTATTGTAAGCAAAAAGAAAGGAGAAATACCTGAGATAAAAGAATGAAATAATATGCGCCAAGGAAAAACATTGTTTGCACTTGCATAATAATCGACGTTTGATAAGGCCACAAACCAATCGCTGTCAACATAATTCGATAAATGTTGTAATAACGTTCACCAGAAAAAGCCATTCTACTTAACAGATGGAATAAGCGGATCGAAAGAATGGATATATTCTAAATAATATCGTATCACGAAGCATACTGAACATTTTTTTTATTTTCCGTAAAACATCTCTTGTAGATACAAAAAATTTTGTTACACAACGATATAATTTAATAATTTTCTATTATTACGCAGTAAGAACAAAAACTATTATAATTTCATCAATAGTCATTTTTAATGTAGCATATAATTTGAGATAATGATACATTACATTATACATAAAATTATTTTGCGACAGTTGCCACTGTTGTCAGTGTTATAAGAAAATATACATTTTATTTTATATTGCTTATATTGCTTATAGTTTGGACCGGCCCAGTTCGACGTAACTTAATACAAGAGTGTAGTGAGTTCACAATGTGACAAACCAGTGGACAAAAAAATTCTACGTAAAACGATTAAAGATGTCTTATAGTGTAAAACATTAGATATTTAGCATTTTTTCAAAGCAATAATCTGCTTTCATAAGTTATGTGTGTCAAACGTATTTTATGAATTTTCTTTTTTGTAAAAATCGGCGTTGCTTACTATTATAGGATTCGAATGTGATTATGAGGCACACGTAGGATACTGCTGATCGCGAGTGAGTTGAGTGCTTGCAGAAGTGAGATAACAACATTTCGATTAGCATGCGGCCTACTTATATTAATTTAAACGCGTTGGAGTTTTCTATGTGCGCACCATGATTGTGCCAAACGTTCACAAATTCTATTAATTACTTTACTTTATGTAGTATAAAAAAATATTCTAATGTAAGACAATAGATCTATTTCAAAATATCACTATTTATTATAATGATTTCAGTAAATATCTAATTTTAATGTCACAAATATATAACAATGTATATTGTTTCATTATTATTTTGTAAATTATCTTCAAAATCCTCAGAATAGAAGTCCTCTTGTAAATCAATTTTAAGCACGCATTTTAGAAATTTCTATTTTATAATATTGATATTTTTAAACATAGATATTATTGTAACATAGACATATAAAAGTAAAATTGCACAGACAGAAGTCATACGCGCAAGTAAAATATTTATTTATATATAAAATTAAAAACTAACGTTTCATAAGATCATTCCATTTGTGGGACTTTACGAAATCGTCATAATAGAAAATTTAATAAAATGATGCTTGACGTGCAGTAAACAATTACAGTATTAAATACATATATATATATATATATATATATATATATATATATGTATATACACACATAAG
>NW_012130092.1:1701644-1709330 GCF_000143395.1 Atta cephalotes
AAGAAGAGAAGAAGAAGAGAGAGAGAGAGAGAGAGAGAGAGAGAAACAGAGAGAGACAGAGAGATTGCTATAGAACATGATAATAACGATATTCCAATTTAGATATTTCAACATTTCTATTTGTGGCTCTTCAAGATTTATATTTTCATTTTTATGTGCTTTTAAGTTCAATTAAATTCTACTAGCTAAAATGAAAGAAATACAGTTAATATTTAGAAATATATTAAATCAAATTTTGTATAACTTTTATATATAAGAAATGATTCAACAATTTTCAATCAAATATATGTTGAAAATAGCGAAAATATTTATGTGTAATGAGATACAATTTGATAAATTTTATTTGTTGAGCCAGTGTTCTCTTGACTAAATTATATCACTGTTTATTCACTCATATATAATTTCCGTTTGGATGTATTACATGTCAAGTGCTAAAAATAAAAATTATATTCTTGGCATGCTAATATTAATGCTAATATTAAGGTCTGGACCAGTGACTGGACATGTATGTCTGTCTAGCTGGCCCCCTACACTTAACCAAATTTTAATGAAAAAATTATGAAATAATGTGCTATTTATACGCTATTCATATCCGCAAACAAAAAATTTTGCACTCATTCCGTTTAACTAAAAAAAAAATCTTTTGTGAGAGCTGAGTAGGCAGACAGTCAGCTTCCGCATCCGTTAAAAACAATCAATTTGAAAAATCAAATATAAAAGATTTATGCGCTATTTATGCGCTACTATCTAAACATTTTGGATTTTTGCGCTGCTACTCTTAAGGCACTTCCCTCTTGGAGTGAATAGCCATAATCATCCCTAAGTCGTTTAGAATTGCAAAATTAAATACTCTGATTATGCAAAATAATTCTCTGATTTATGCGCTACTATTTCCATGCTATTTCTAATAGCAAAACAAATGTACAAATTGTTATTTACACCATGTAAAGGACAGATAGTATAAATTTATTTTATATTTTTATAAATATATTTAAAAAAAATTCACAAATAGAACAAAATTATTATCAATTCTATTTATTATATTTACTGATTTAATGCATCTTTGAACTTTTTCTTTCACAAAATCTTTTTACATCCTCATCTCTTATTTCTTAATAGGAATGCAATTGCTTGGAATTCATAGCGCATAAATATCAAAAATAGACTTCGATTGGTTAAGCATGTATTTTCATAATTTTTCATGAATTATAAATATTAACGTTCGCTCTAAGAAAGAAATGCCTTAAGGATTGCAGCGCAAAAATCCAAAATGGAAATAGTAGCATAAATAAGAAAATTACTTTGCATCAGAGTATTTAATTTTACAATTTTAAACTTAGGGGTGATTATGGCTATTCACTCTAAGAGGAAAGTGCCTTAAGAATAACAGCATAAAAATTGAAAATACTTCGAAATAGTAGAGCATAAAGAGCATAAATCCTGTATGATTGATTTTTCAAATCGATTGTTTTTAATTGGAGGAGGGGAGGGGCTGACTACTCAACCCACCCACAAAAAAATTTTTTTTTAATTAAACGGAAATTTTTAGCTAACGGATGTTTGTGGATATGAATAGCGCATAAATAGCGCATTATTTCATAATTTTTTCATTAAGATTTGATTAAGTGGGGGGGACCAGCTAGGTAGACATGGACTTACGTCTGAACATTTACATAAAACTGTATTTCTTTATATTACTATTAATCTTAAATATTTTTCAAATAATCTTTAAATATACAAATAAATTATAATATTGTAACAGAAAAAGATTGTAACAGAAACATTTGAAACTAATAATATTAAATCTTGCGTGTAAGTGTCCGGACATAGATAATTGTCTAGTCATTGGAACATTTATCTCACAATATGTGTTTGCATAATAGTATGATGTTCACATTATATTTAAATAAATAATTACGTACCTTAATTGTTTTCACTAACTAATACGTGCAAATATCAATACATGTATAGAACTATATTTAATTAAAACTTTTGTTTTTTTATTTCATGATCATGGTATATATTACACTAAAATAGGATATTGCAGTAGTTATAAGCTAAAAAAATATTTTAATTTTCATATAATGTTAAATTTTGATCATATCATAAACAGAATCATGTAAAATTGTGTTTTTAAATACTCATTCAATAAATACATTCTCTGAGAAAAAAAAGCCAAGATAAATTTTTTTCCCTAAACAATTAGTTTACTGCATTGAAAATCTCTTGGTGGAATCAACCAATTTTTTGGTTGAATTTGACAAACAAATTTTTGATTGATTCAACAAAATAATTTAGTTAAAGCAAAAAATTTGATTATTTTAACATTTTACTTTAAGTTATGAATTTTACTTGAAGTTAAGAAATGAGTGAGATATTACAATAATTAAATTTTTTGCTTCAATTAAAAATTAATTTATTACATCAATCAAAAATTTGTTTGCCTATGTTAAAAGGAGAGTTGTTTTAATATGAATAAAACATTAACAGTTAATTCAACTAAATGAGATTCTTAGTGCATCACTAAAATTAATTATATTACCGTAGAAAATCCCTCTAGAGATGTTACGTAAATATATCCAATTGTTAGGGTATAAGGTTTCAAAGAATTTTGCAACACAAATAAAAGTAATTTTTGCATTGATAGTGGAGCTAAATACCACATCGTGTTATACCTAAAAAAAAAAGATTTTAAATGATTTATAGCAGTTATGTTTATGTCTAATTGTGCATTTAAATTATAAAAAGCTTTTCAATTCTTTTACACATAAAAGTGTAATGAATATTACACTTATACAAAGTTTCAAATATGAAATAATTTTAAATAAAATTTAGATCGATAAATTAAATAAGAGAAAAAAATTTTATTTTAGATTAAGTGGACGTTATGCTTGATGTTCATATGTAAATATGTAAATATTCTATAAAATTTTGGCAATATATATTCCAATTCTATAAAATTACATACCAATTCCGTTTATAAAACGCAATTACTAACGGATACAGAAAATAACACTACAAGTTACATTAATTTCTATATTGTTTATTTTAAAAATGACGTTAATAAGCATCTTAAAATACTGCAAAGGACTTATTGCGAAAAATATTAGTAAAGATGAAATTTGAAACTAAAGAGCTTCATAAGTATGTTTTAAGAATTCGATTACCGTATGTGGAGATATTTGCAATAATAATAAAATTAAAATATGTAATTGTTTATAAATGTCTTTTTTTCAAGGAGAAATGTGTAATTGTAAATAATTATAAGTGAAATTTAAATTAATAAAAAAAAAAGAATTCTATTTTTTTAATCAAAGCGGGTCGCGATGCTTTCCTATAGAATGAAAAAATGAAATTGCAAAGAGGGATACCAACGTTACATGAAGGATTCTAGCTCAGAGAGTTGGAACCTCAAAAATCGATGAATTACTTTAGAATATGATGACATTATGTTTTATTTTTTTATCGGCAGAGAAAATTCGAAATATCAATGTTCGAAGATTTCACAAATCCAGCCGATCTTGGTTGTTATTATTTACGATTTGTCAATGATTAGGGTACAGTCGGGTAATTTGAATAAAAGTTTTAAACAATTTCTCGAAAAATAATAATTTTATCGTTACTTTGAATATGTAGCAAGAAGCTCCTGTTTAAGAATATATCCAATTAAAGTAGAGGAGTCCTGGACTGATTGTCGTACGGAATATAGTAGATTATCAAAATGCTTATATCTGAAATAGGACATGGCAGAAAAATCTCTTTTTTTGATTGTAGATAGATTGTTGATATAATATTAATTTGTTGTGTAAAATGGTTTGCATCACAGCATTATATATATTATTTATATCGATTTTTAAGAAAATGAAGTTGATTAGTAAATTTTTCTTATCACCTAATTTGTTCTTTGACAAGTCTTTGGCATTATTAATTGCGATATGTATTTAGAAAATGATATTGATAATCTTGGGAAAACTTTGCTACAATTGATTAATAATTATTCTGAATAAGTTTGTGAATACAATCTCTTTTATTAAAAATGGCTATGTGGATTAGATTGATCAAAATAAGACGAGGTTAGATGACAATTAATTTTAATATCTTTAGAGGACACATTTTCGGAGAATATACTTATAATATATTTCATATAGATATATACGTATATAGATATAACGTTTTTTCATTTTTTATATAGGAATTATGGTACAAAAACAAATTTCGTATTTTATGATTAAAATAACTATTTTATTAATCATTAATATACTATTATTTCTCAAGATATAGAACTAATATTAAAATAAAAATTGTATTTTTTATGTGTTGTCCATAATAAATATGCTACTGTTCAAAGAATGTGTGATCAACACAGGAGGTTAAATGTCACATTGTCGCAGCTTCATTTAAAATTAAATACCTTTCGATGATATAATGAATTTACGAGTAATATTTTTTTTAATACCTAAAGAATGTAGGTATATTGTGACGTATATAATATTTTAAAATCAAGCATTCTTTCTTCTAAAAATCATTAATCAAAAACTGTGACAAACGGTCCAGTCTCTTCTAAAAAAAATTAATCTTTAAATCTTGAAGCGTAATGTCATTATCTGATTCCCCCTACAATTGTAATGAAGCTCAATTTTGAGGAGCAATTTGAATATCTTAAAGGATGATTCGAATAATATTGAAAATGAACATTAAAATTACAACGATAATCAAATTTGATATTAGTAGCTAGTAGCCAGTATTATTTTTGGTCACAGCAGTGTCTATGAAACATTACGACGTTGTCACGTTATATCTCTGGACTAAATATGTATCTTTTAGCTCAAAACGTGTAAAATTTATACCTCAAAGTCAGACAAAGACCAATAAATATGAATCAAATAAATAATATTTCATTTTCAATTAATTTCAATGCTTCAAAGAAATGTAAAACAGCAATGTAAAAAATCGCAAGGATCCATGAATGGTTTGTTAGGGTTAAAATATTTGAATTCATCTATAATTTGGTCCTGTTTACGTACTTTCTGTTTACGTAAATTTTATAAAAGCTTAAGAAAGCAGGATATATTCTTATAAACTGCAGTAACAACCAAAATTTTCTACCTACTTTGTGTAATATAATGTTTTAATAAACTCTCCACAGACTTCCAAATACACAGATATCTTTTCAAACCTACTTAAATATGTAGACTACAGTATCTTTTTTGTTGCTAATCACAAATATAAAACATGGCGTCTTAAATTTTTTTGAAAATGCTTACTATTATCCCCACCATTCAAATTATGTTATTATACCCTAATTCGTTGAAGTTTAAGATATTTCAATGTAAAAATTCCGTGCAATTTCAAATACACATACACGCATTGCGCGCGCATACATAATCGCACACAGCATCTACAAATATTCATACATCGTTATATAGATTATACATCTGGAATACGGTAGTATCTTATATGTATATATATATATATAAGCATATAAATGCTCTTTTAGACACATACGAAGAGATCTCATGAAAGAGATAAATTTAAATGGCTTTTAAATGGTTCTAATTCAGCAACCAACCATAGAATTATATTATGTACAAGAGATTTTTGATCGGAGATGCAAGAACTACAACAATTGCAAAAATCAAATTGACTAAAAACATTTTCTTCATATAAATCGTCGGGGATCCCTTGTATGAAAACATATCAAGTATCAAGACCTGCTTTTTCATTAAAAATAGGATTCCTTCCGTCATTACATAAAATAATTTGTAAACAAACATTTATGTAAACATTTTCCTAAAATAACAATTCTTTAAATATTATTAATTAATTTTTTTTTAAATATTATTATCTTTAAATATTATTAATTTAATATAAAACAATAGATTATTTAACACATTCAATCCTGAAGCGAATTCCTTGGAATTAGATTGATTTTTATATATTCCCAACTCAATATAATGGATGTATTATAACAATTAGATACCAAGTAGAGAGTACACTTGTTTTTCTGTTATATAATAATTTAATTTTTAACTTTATGATTATTTTTGTAAGATGAATAGAAACTGATGAAAAATATCATTGTTAAAATATTATATAATATGGACACTGAATTTGTCGAAAAAATTAATTTATTTCATCCATTTATAATTGGACTATTTTATACAGTACTTACGCGGCATTAAATATTTCTGCGTAATGATCAATAACTGATTGTCCAACAAAATTAATTACAAACATGACCATAAAATGACATTCTATTAAACCGATGCACAATATAATTTCGGAAAACTCATTTAACAATATTAATGCATTAAGTAACTATAAAAATATATTACATTATTATTTATACGTTTCCATTTATATACAAATTCATATGTATGAAAATTGAACTGAATGTAAAACTTAAAAAAATGTATTACATACAAAAGCATTACTTACTCGAAAAAAACTGCAACTTAAAGATATTACGCTTATTATCATTATAGCGAAAAACCATTTGTTCATTATATTCAAAAAGAACATGGAAAACCTTCAATAACAAGGAAAAATCTGATTCAAATCATTGAGTCCAAATATACAAAATATTATATAATATGCTTCCTTAAATTAAAATTAATATTTGTCATGTATAGATAATAGATCATAATTGCTAAGAGTAAATTAAACAAAGACTAACTGAGCAGATTTTCTATGAATCTGAACAGTATGAATAATTTTCTGATACATCACATATGTTCTTTGATAAGCAGGAATTTGAAGTGTATGTTTAGTCACTGTATTTTCGATAATGTTACTGCAATCAATTTGCACATAATTAACAATTCAAAATAGATTTTATGCGCAAAATTGAAAGATATGCTTACCTAGCGATTTTAGAAGTTGCACAGCAATGTCTGAAAAATGCCAGTGATAATGTTCCGATTCCAAGAAATGTGAATAAGCCAATCATAAATAATACGATTTCCTGTATTAAGTAAATATAAAAATATTGTTCCTTGTCAATAAAAAGTTCGAAGTTCATAATTATTTGACGAGGCCGAGATTTATTCATTGGTACGACAGCGTCAAGGATAATTGGTGTTAAATCAATAATTATAGCAAAAAATATACAATATGCGACGAAAACTGAGAACGTAAAAAAGAACACACAATTTTATTTAATTATAATAAGTAAAGCATTTAAAAAAGAGGGGTATATAAAATTGGGGTATATAATTGAAAATTATATTTGAATATTATATATAATTTATTTTATAATTTACTTACAACATAGAATTAATGACACAAAGCGATTTTCACTGGCGTATTTCTGTAATATTCTAATTTCATTTTCATCTTCGAATGATTTCCAATCCAATTTTATTTGTTCTAACAAATATTTGATCTAGCATTTAAATAATTATTTTTCCCAAAACTCCTTTTATTTAAGAATTAAAATTCTTGGCAGTAAATAGACTTCGTCATAAATATAAAATTGCAAAGAATACTTACTTCTTTAGAATTAAAATAATAAGAATTATAAATTATAATATCCAACAAAGTGAAACAAATTAATGGAAGTTCTTTAAAAATAAATTCCAAGTTGTATGCTGTTCTTAAAAAAATCATGAACTGTAACACATAAATATGAAAGAGAGAGAGAGAGAGAGAGAGAGAGAGAGAGAGAGAGAGAGAGAGAGAGAGAAG
>NW_012130092.1:1712061-1718323 GCF_000143395.1 Atta cephalotes
AGAGAGAGAGAGAGAGACTCCTATATAACATGACAACGATATTCCAACGATATTCCAACGATATTTCAATATCTCCATTTGTGCACTTCAAGATTTATATTTTCATTTTTATGTGTTTTTAAGTTCAATTAAGTTCTACTAGTTAGTTAAAATAAAACAAAAAATTTTATTTTAATTAATATTTAGAAATATATTAAATCGAATGCATTTTTTATATATAAGAAGTGATTTCGCAATTTTTTTAAATATATGTTGAAAATGATCGTAAAAACATTTACGTAATGAGATATAGTTTAATAAATTTTATTTATTGATTCAGTGTTCTCTTAAATAAATTATATCACTGTTTATTACTCATATATAATTTTCGTTTGGATGTATTATATGTTAAGTGCTAGAAATAAAAATTATATTCTAGGCATATTAATGCTAATATTAAGATCCCAGTGACTGGACATATACCTATGTCTGAACATTTACATAAAACTTTATTTGTTTATGTTACTATTGTATTAATCTTAAATGTTTTTCAAATAATCTTTAAATATATAATTAAATTATAATAATTATAGTAACAGAAAGAGACATTTGAAATTAATAATATTAAATTTTGTGTGTAAGTGTCCAGACATAGGTACTTGTTTAGTCATTGGAACGTTTATATCACAACATATGTTTGCGTAATAGTATAATGTTCATGTTATATTTAAATAAATAATTAATTAATTGTTTTAATAAATAATTACCTTAACTGTTTTCACTAACCAATACGTGCAAGTATCAATACATTCATAGTTCTTCATAGTTATCCAATTAAAACTTTTGTTTTGTATTATTTCATTGTCGTGCTATATATTACAGTAAAATAGGATACTGCTGTAGTTACAAGCTACTAAAAAATATTTTAATCTTCATATTACAAACGTTAAGTTTTGGTTATTACAAACAATATTATATAAAATTGTGTTTTTAAATACTCATTAAATACATTAAATACATTGTCTAAGAGAAAAAAAAGATAGGATCAATTTTTTTTCTTAGACAATTAGTTTACTACACTGAAAATCCCCCATTTGGGGAGTCAACTAATGTATTAATTGAATTTGGCAAACAAATTTTTGATTAATGCAAAAAAAATTACAACAAAAAATTTGGTTATTGTAACATTTTACTTGTGCTATCAGAAACGAGTAGGATATTACAATAATCAAATTTTTTGCTTGAATTAAAAATTAATTTATTGCATCGCTCAAGAATTTATATGCCCATATTAAAAAAAGAAATTGTTTTAATATGGACAAAATATTAGTTCAATGAATTGAGATTCTCAGTGTATCACAAAAAGTGTTTATATTACCGTAGAAAATCCCTCTAGCGACGTTACATAAATATGTCCAATTGTTAGGGTGTAAGCTTTCAAAGAATTTTGCATCACAAATAAAAGAAGTTTTTGCATTGATAATGGAGCTAAATACCACATTGTGTTATTCCTAAAAACAAAAAAAATTTAGATTTTGCATTATTTATTGTATAACAGTATTTATAATAGTTCTTGCCTATAATTGTGCATTCAAATTATAACAAATTTTAATTGTTTACTCATTTAAAGTGTAATAAATATTATAACTATATAATGATTCAAATATGAAATAATTTTAAATGAAATTTAGATCGATAAAAAATAAATCAAATAAGAAAAAAAAATTTTTAGATCAAAGCGGACGTAATACTTGATGTTGATATACAGATGTGAATATTCCATAAAATTTTGCTAATATATAGGGTATATCTGGAAATAATTGCCAAATATTTCATGGGCAAGAGCGGACTAAACTGAGTCGAAAAGTCCTCTATCATTTTATAAGTTTCCCCAATAGTTAATGAGATATTAATCCTTAAAGATAGCCGAATACGCGCGCTAACATGCCAATTCCGTTTTATCGGCAGAGAAAGTTCGAAGTATTAATATTTGAAGTCGATCCTGATTGTTATTAATTATGATTTGTCAATGATTAAGGTATAGCGGAATAATTTGAATAACTTCAAACATTTTAAACAATTTCTCATAAATAATAATTTTATCGTTATTTTGAATATGTCACAGGAAACTTACATATTTAAGAAATATTTATCCAAAACTTGAAGCATAATGTTATTATCCGATTTTCCAATACAATTTTAATGAAGCTCAATTTTGAGGGACAATTTGGATGTCTTAAAGGATAATTTGAACAATATTGAAAATAAATATTAAAATTACAACAAAAACCAAATTTAATATTAAAATACTACTCATCCATAATTTGACCATGTTTATATAATGTTTACGTAGATTTCATAAAAGATTAAGAAAGCAGGATATATTCTTATAAACTGCAATAACAATCGAAATTCTTTACCTACTTTGTAAAACTCTCCAGAGATTTCCAGATACAAAGATATCTTTTCAAACTTGAATATGAATCTATTTGAATATGTAAGCTACAGTATCTTCTTTACTACTAATCCAAATATAAAACACAGCTTAAATTTTTTTGAAATTCTTACAAACGCTTACTATTATCTAAATTAGCCCGCCGTTTAAATTATCTCGCCTAATTCGTTGAAGTTTAGGATATTTAAACGAAAAAATTGCTCGAAATTTCAAATTTTCCAACGCATGCGCGCGTACATAACTACATCTACGAATATTCATACATCGAATATTATTTATATTATACGTTTGAAGACACGGTGTCTTGTATGAATACGTGGATATATAAATACTCTTTTAGGCAAACGTACAAACAGATCAATATAAAAGAGATAGAGATTTTAAATGCTTCTAATTCAGCAACTAACAATGGAAATATTTTGTCAAAAGAGATTTTTGATTGGAGATGCAAGAACTACAACAATTGCAAAAATCAATTGACTATGTTTTCTTTATATAGACCATGGAGAATTCTTTGCATAAGAATATATCAAGACCTGCTTTTTCGCCAAAAAATAGGATTCTTTCTCTCATTACATAAAACAGTTTGTAATCAAATATTTATGTAAACATTATACTAAAATAATGATTCTTCAAATATTATTAATTTAATATAAAACAATGGATTATTTACACATTCAATTCAGTGAAGTGAATTCCTGGGAGTTGATTCGATTTTATATATTCCTAACTCAATATAATGGATATATTATAACAATTATTAAATAGAGACATTCCATTTTCTTTAAACAATAACTTAATTTTTAACTTTATGATTATTTTTATAAGATGTAATAGATTAGAAATCGATGAAAAATATCATTGATTAAAAAAAATATCATAAAATATGGACATTTTTCGAAAAAATTAATATGTTTCGTCCATTTATAATTCTACTTTTTATTATACGGTACTTACGCGGCATTAAATATTTCTGCGTAATGATCAATAACTGATTGCCCAACAAAATTAGTTACAAACATGACTACAATATGACATGTTACTATAAAAATGCAATATGATATTTCGGACAACTCATTTAACAATATTAATGCATTAAGTAACTATAAGAATATATTATATTATTTATATAGTTCTGCTTATATACAAGGTACAAATTCATATCTATAAAAATTAAACTAAATGTAAAACATAAAAAATGTATCACATACAAAAGTATTACTTACTCGAAAAAGACTGCAACTTAAAGATATTACGCTTATTATCAGAAGAGCGAAACACCATTTGTTCATAATATTTAAAAAAAATGTAGAAAACCTTCAATAACAAAGAAAAATCTAATTCATATCTTTGAGTCCAAATATGTGCGGGCATTATATAATATATTTTTTGAAATTAAAATAAATATTTGTCATGTATAGATAATAGATCATAAATGCTAAGAGTAAGTTAAATAGAGCTACTAACTGAGCAGATTTTCTATGAATATGAACAGCACGAATAATTTTCTGATACATCACATGTGTTCTCCGATAAGCAGGAATTTGAAGTGTATGTTCAGTCACTGTATTTTCGATAATGTTACTGCAATCAATTTGCACATAATTAACAATTCAAGATGAATTTTATGCGCAAAATTGAAACATACGCTTACCTAGCAATTTTAAAAGTTGCGCAACAATGCCTAAAAAAATGCCAATGATAATGTCCCAGTTCCAGTTACTGTTAATAGTCCAATTAGCATTGCTATGATTTCATGTATTAAATAAATATAAAAATATTGTTCCTGGTCAATAAATAATTCGAAGTCCATCCTTATTTGACGTGGTCGTGATTTGTTCATCGGTACGACAGCGTCAAGGACAACTGGTGTTAATTCAACAATTATAGTAAACAATATAATAAGTGCGATGCAAACTAGAAATGTAAAAAATATCAAGACATCAAGACTTTATTTAATTATCATAAATAAAGTATTTAAAAAAGAGAGATATATTGAAAATTATATACATAAAATTTATTTTATAATTTACTTACAAACTAGAATTGATGATACAAGACGATTTTCGATGGCATATTTCTCTAATATTCTAATTTCACTTTCATCTTCGAATGAATTCCAGTCGAATTTTATTTGTTCTAACAAATATTTCATCTAGCATTTAAATAATTAATTCTTCCAAAATTCCTTTTATTTATGGGAATTAAAATTCTCGGTGATAAATAGACTTCGCCATGAAATTGCAAGGAGTACTTACTTCTTTAGAATTAAAATAATAAGAGTTATGCATTATAATACCACATATGGTCATGAAAATACATGGAAGTTGTTTAAAAGTAAATTCCAAGTTACATGTTGTTCTTAAGAAAATCGTAAACTGTAACACATAATAACACATACAGCATACGAATTTAAAATTACTCAAAGAAACGTTAATATAAGTAAAAAGGACCAAGAAATACCTGGGATAAAAGAACGAAATAATATGCGCTAAGGAAAAGCACTGTTTGCACTTGCATAATAATTGGCGTTTGATAAGGCCACAAACCAATCGCTGTCAACATAATTCGATAAATATTATAATAACGCTCACCAGAAAAAGCCATCTCACTTAGCAGATGGAATAAGTTTGCGAATCAAAATATCGCGGAGTAATATCGTATTAGTATACTGAACACTTTTTTATTTTCGTAAAATACCTCTTATAAAAAAATATGTGGTACGATGATATAATTTAGTAATTTTCTATAATTACGCAGTAAGAACAAAAAATGCTATAATTCTATCAACAATCATTTTTGTAGTATAATTTGAAATAATAATACATTATACTATACATAAAATTATTTTGTGACAGTTGTCACTGTTATAAGAAAATATACATCTTATTTCGTTCTTATAGTTTAGACCGGCGCAGTTCGATGGAACTTGTTAGTGCGAAAACGTTCACAGTGTGACAAACTCCACGGACAAACAAATTCTATTCTATAATTTCGTTAAAACGATTGAAGATATAATGAAAAACATTACATATTGAGCATTTCAAAAACAATGTAACGTGTTATATAACACAGGTATTTTATTGGTATTTTTTTGTAAAAGGAAGTAGTATTGTTTACTTATTTTAGGATTCGGATGTGATCATGAGGCACATTTAGGATACTGTTGCACGCGAATGAGTTGAGTGCTTGCCGAAGTGAGATAACAACATTTCGACTAGCATGGGGCCTACTTATAATCTAAATGCCCTGGGATTTTCCTTGTGCGCCCCGTGATCGTATCAAACGTTCAAATTCTATTGATTACTTTGCGTAGTATAAAAAAATGTTCTAATGTAAGAACATACAGTAGATCTGCTTTAAAATCACTATTTATTATGATAGTGATTTCAGTAAATATCTAATTAAAATTTTAATGTAACAAGTTTAATGTAACAAGTATATTGTAATAATATATATTGTTTCATTATTATTTTGTAAATTATTTTCAAAATCCTTAGAATATAAGTCTTTTATGAGTCAATGTTAAGCACGCATTTTAGAAATTTTTATTTTATAATATTGATATTTTTTAATGTAACATAGACATATAATAGTAAAATTGCACAGAAAGAAGTCATACGCACAAGTAAAATATTTATTATATTTAAAATTAAAAATTAGCGTTTTTTTATTCATAAGATAATTCCATTTGTGGAGCTTTACGAAACCGACATAACAGAAAATTTAATAAAATGATGCTTGATGTGCAGTAAACAATTACAATATAATACCTTAAGTATTACACATATATATATATATATATATATATATATATATATATATATA
>NW_012130092.1:1722152-1727023 GCF_000143395.1 Atta cephalotes
ATCATATTAAACACAGCAACACAATACTATGCAAACACTTTTCAATCAAATCACTTTGCGCGTTTGACACTTCTTGATGGTACAATAAAATGGCGTATAATGTTAAATCTTTGTACTTCACACTGCATTGGTGCGCCATCTGTTTCTCAAATCGTTATTTCATACTTGTACACCTGGTATAGCTGATATATATTAACGATATAATATTAACGATATAATATAAATGTTGTGTAAAATAGTTTGCATCACAAGCATTGTATATATTATTTATAACAATTTTTAAGAAAAGAAGTTGATAAGTAAATTTTTCTTAACACTTATTTTGTTGTTTGGACAAGTCTTTGGCATTATTAATCGCGATATTCCTGTATTCATAGAAAATGATATATCTTAGAAAATCTTTGTTACAATTAATTAATCATTATTCTGAATAAGTGAATACATTCTCTTTTAATAAAATTGGTTATGTGTGTTAGATTGACCAAAATGAAACGCGATTAGGTGACAATTAATTTTAATATCTCTAGAGGGAAAACATTTTCAGAAAATATACTTAAAAATACATTATATAGCTATATATGTTATTTCATTTTTCTTAAACTAAGGTACAAAAACAAATTACGTATTTTATGATTAAAATAACTATTTTATTTGTATTAACCATTTGTATATGGTTATTATTATTATTTCTCAAAATAGAACTAATATTAAAATAAAAATTGTATTTTTTATATGTGTTATCCATAACGAATATGCTACTGTTCCTAGAATGTGTGATAATCATCACCCCGAATACGGAGTTAATTGTCACATTTTTGCAGTTTCATTTATTATTAAATAACTTATTTTTGTGATATGATGAATTCACGAATAATATTTTTTTTAATATCTAAAGGATATAAATATATTTTAACGTATAATATTTCAAAATCAGGCACATCATCCACTTTTTCTAAAAATCACTAATTAAAAACTATGACAACCGTCCCCGGTCTCCTCTAAAAAAAAATTAATCTTTAAATCTTGAGGCGTAATTTAATGAAGCTCAATTTTAAGGGGCAATTTAGATCTTAAAAGATAATTTGAATAACATTGAAAATGAACATTAAAATTACAATAAAAATCAAATTTGATATTAATCCTAGCCATTGTTATTTTTGATCACAGCAGGGTTTGTGAAACACTGCAACGTTGTCGCGCTATTTGGACTAAACTTTTTAGCTCAAAACGTGTAAAATTTATATCTCGAAGTCAGACAAAGACAAATAAATATGAATCAAATAAATAATATTTTATTTTCAATTAATTACAATGCTTCAAAGAAATGTAAAAAATCGCATGGATCCGTAGGACTCATGAGTAGTTTGCTAGAGTTAAAATACTTGAACTTATCTATAATTTGGCCCTGTTTACGTACTTTCTACGTAGATTTCATAAAAGCTTATGAAAGCAGGATATATTCTTGTAAATTGCAATAACAACAAAAATTTTCTACTTATTTTGTTTAGTATAAAACTTTTCACAATTTCCAGCTACACAGATATTATTTCAAACCTACTTGAATATGTAGACTACAGTATTTTCTTTGCTACTACCCCAAATATAAAACAAATATAAAACATGGCATCACAAATTTTTTTAAATTCTTGCGCTTACTATTATTCAAATCCCACCATTCAAATTATCTCGCTATACCCTAATTCGCTACAGTTTAGGATATTTCGACGTAAAAATTCCCCGCAATTTCAAATTTTCGAACATACACGCATGCGCGCGCGTGTATATAACCGCACACAGCATCTACAAATATTCATACATCGTTATATATATTATACGTCTGAAGACACGGTCTTGTATGGATACGTGAGCATATGCTCATAAAAGAGATTTTTAAATGGTTCTAACTCAGCAACCAACCATGGAAATAATTTGTCCAAGAGATTTTTGATCGAAGATGTAAGAACTACAACAATTGCAAAAATTACTAAAAACGTTTTCTTCATATAAATCATCGGGGATTCTTTGCATAAGAACATATCAAGATCTGTTTTTTCATCAAAAATTACATTAAAAAATTTGAATACAAAATATTTATATAAAAATTTTTCTAAAATAACAATGATTCTTCAAATATTATTGATTTAATATAAAAGAACAGATTATTTAATTACATTCAATTCAGTGAAGTGAATTCCTAGGAGTTAGATCGATTTTTATACATTTCCAACTCAATATAATGGATATATTATAACAATTACCAAGTAGAGACACTTCTTTTTCCTTATATTAGATGTACAACTTTGCTTCCGCCGTTTTCCTATAGATGGCTTTAGTGGTAAGTGGTGGTCGAAATAAATAGATCATAGACGTCATACAATAAACTTGGGCATCTGTCAACATAACCCCATAGAAACATTAGTCGATTTGTGTCTGCATCATAAAGTTATTCTCGATTGAAAATGTCAGTTTACAAGCCAAATTCTCGTCATTTGTGGGAGGTTTTAATTTTTTGCTTCAATATGAAGAAATCTATGGCTGAGGCTCATCGAATGCTCTCAAATATTTATGGTGAGGCCGCTATTAGTGAAAGAACGTGTCGTGAGTGGTTTCAACGCTTCAAGAACAGTGATTTTGACGTCGAAGACAGGCATAGCGGTGGAAGAGAGAAGGTTTTCGAAGATGCAGAATTGAAAGTATTACTTGAGCAAGACTCGTGTCAAAATCAAGAAGAATTGGCCCGATCATTGGGAGTGATTCAACAAGCCATTTCAAAACGCCTCAAAGCCATGGGAATGATTCAGAAGGCAAGGAAATTGGGTGTCGTATGAATTGAAGCCGAGAGATGTTGAACGGCGTTTGTTTGCTTGTGAACAGTTGCTTGAAAGGCAAAGACGAAAGGGATTTCTGCATCGCATTGTGACTGGGGACGAAAAATGGGTTCATTACGATAATCCCAAGCGCAGAAAATCATAGGGAGTTCCCGGCCATGCTTCCACGTCGACGGCCAAACCGAATATTCACGGCTCCAAGGTCATGCTCTGTATTTGGTGGGACCAGCTCGGCGTAGTGTATTATGAACTGTTAAAACTGACTGAAACAATCACAGGCGATCGGTATCGAACGCAATTGATGCGTTTCAGCCGAGCATTGAAAGACAAATACAACGGCCGCAATACAACGAGAGACACGATAAAGTGATTTTGCAGCATGACAATGCTCGACCCCATGTTGCGAAAGTGGTCAAGACATACTTGGAAACGTTGAAATGGGAAGTCCTACCCTACCGCCGTATTCTCCAGACGTTGCTCCCTCTGACTATCACTTGTTTCGATCAATGGCACACGGCCTGGCTGACCAGCACTTCCGGTCTTATAAAGAAGTAAAAAATTGGATCGATTCGTGGATAGCCTCAAAAAATGACCAGTTTTTTTGACGCGGGATTCATACACTACCCGAAAGATGGGAGAAAGTAGTGGCCAGCGATGGACAATACTTTGAATCATAAATATATAACCAGTTTTTTACAATAAAGCCTCGAATTTCGGAAAAAAACGGCGGAAGCAAAGTTGTACACCTAATATAATACACCTAATATAATACACCTAATATAAAAAATAACTTAATTTTTAATTATATGATTATTTTTGTAAGATGTAATAGATTGGAAATTGATAAAAAATATCATTAAAAAATATGATTAAAAACAAATATAATACAGACATTGAATTTGTCAAAAAAATTAATTTGTTTCGTCCATTTATAATTGAACATGTATTTTATACTTACGCGGCATTAAATATTTCTGCGTAATGATCAATAACTGATTGTCCAACAAAATTAATTACAAACATGACCACAAAATGACATTCTATTATAGTGATGCAAAATATTATATCGGAAAACTTATTTAACAATATTAATGCATTAAGTAACTGTAAAAATATATTATATTATTATTTATATACAAGGTACAAATTCATATCTATGACAATTGAACATGAATATAAAACGTAAAAAATACATTACATACAAAAGCATTACTTACTCGAAAAAAACTGCAACTTAAAGATATTACGCTTATTATCAGAAGAGCGAAATACCATTTCTTCATTATATTCAAAAAGAACGTGGAAAACCTTCAATAACAAAGAAAAATCTGATTCTACTTGAGCCCAAATATATGAAAGTGTTATACAATATCCTTTTTTAAGTTAAAATTAATGTTTGTTATGTATAGATAATAGATCATAAATACTAAGAGTAAGTTAAACAAAAACTAACTGAGCAGATTTTCTATGAATATGAATAGCACGAGTAATTTTCTGATACATCACATGTGTTCTTCGATAAATAGGAACTTGAAGTGTATGTTCAGTCACTGTATTTCTGATAATATTACTGCAATTAATTTGCATATAATCAACAATTCAAGATAGATTTTATGTGCAAAATTGAAAGTTAACTGACACTTACCTAGCGATTTTAAAAGTTGCGCAACAATGCCTAAAAAATGCCAATGATAATGTTCCGGTTGCAAGTACTGTTAATACTCCAATTAGCATTACCATGATTTCATGTATTAAATAAATATAAAAATACTGTTCCTGGTCAATAAAAAATTCGAAGTCTATCCTTATTTTACGTGGTCGAGATTTGTTCATCGGTACAACAGCGTCAAGGACAACTGGTGTTAATTCAATAATTACAACCGAAAATATACCAAATGCGCTGGAAACTTGAAATGTAAAAAAGATATCATACAATTTTATTTAATTATCATAAGTAGAATATTTAAAAAAGAAGGGTGTATATATATGTGTGTGTGTGTGTGTGTGTGTGTGTGTATATATATATATATATATATATATATA
>NW_012130092.1:1728647-1734223 GCF_000143395.1 Atta cephalotes
AGAGAGAAAGAGAGATTATTATATAACATGACAACGACGATATTCCAATTTAGATTTCAATATTTCTATTTGTTCATTTCAAGATTTATATTTTTTTTTATGTGTTTTTAAGTTCAATTAAATTCCACTAGTTAAAATAAAAGAAAAATTTTACAGTTAATATTTAGAAATATATTAAATCAAATGTTTTCTTTATATATAAGAAGTGGTTTAACAATTTTCAGTTTTATATATATTAAAAATAATCGCGAAAACATTTATGTAATGATACAGATACAGTTTAATAAATTTTATTTGTTCCAGTGTTCTCTTAATAAATGATATTATTGTTTATTACTTATATATAATTTCCATTTGGATGTATTATATGTCAAGAAATAAAAATTCTCGGTATGTTAATGCTAATATTAAGGTCTCAGTGACTGGACATGTATCTATGTCTGAATTTTTTACACAAAACTTTATTTGCTTATATCACTATTAATCTTA
Source organism: Atta cephalotes (assembly GCF_000143395.1). Taxonomy (NCBI): domain Eukaryota; kingdom Metazoa; phylum Arthropoda; class Insecta; order Hymenoptera; family Formicidae; genus Atta; species Atta cephalotes. Next base: position 1,729,137 of record NW_012130092.1, read on the forward strand.
AATGTTTTTTAAAATAATTTTTCAATATATAATTAAATAATAATATTATAATAGAAAGAGATATTTAAAATTAATAATATTAAATCTTGTTTCCGGACATAGGTACTTATCTAGTCATTAGAACATTTATCTCACAGCATATGTTTGCATAACAGTAAACGTTGATGCTTTATTTAAATAAATAATTATGTATCTTAATTGTTTTCACTAACCAAGTGAAAGTACCAATGCATTTAAAGTTCTATATCCAATTAAAACTTTTGTTTTATATTATTTCATTGTCGTGGTATATATTACAGTAAAATAGGATATTGCAGTAGTTATAAGCTAAAAAAAATATTTTAATCTTCAATATATACAAACGTTAAATTTTGATTATCACAAACAATATTATGTAAAATTGTTTTTAAATACTCATTAAATACAATAAATACATTCTCTGAGAGAAAAAAAGCCAAGATAAACTTTTTTTTCCTTAATTAGTTTATTGCACTGAAAATCCCATTTGGTGGAGTTAACTAATCTTTTGGTTGAATTTGGCAAACAAATTTTTGATTGATGCAAAAAAATAATTTAGTTAAAGCAAAAAATTTGGTTACTGTAACATTTTACTTGTGTTATCAGAAACATGTGAGAAATATGTATTATCACAATAATCAAATTTTTTTGCTTCAATTAAAAGTTATATTATTGCATCAATCAAAAACTTATTTGCCCATATTAAAAGAAGAAAAGAAGTTTTAATGTGACTAAAACATTAATTAATTCAACTAAATGAGATTCTCAGTGCATCATTAAAAGTATTTATATTACCGTAGAAAATCCCTCTAAAGATGTTACATAAATATGTCCAACTGTTAGAGTGTAAGTTTTCAAAGAATTTTGCATCACAAATAAAAGTAATTTTTGCGTTGATAATGGAGCTAAATACCACAATGTGTTATACCTGAAAAAAAATTAGAGTTTTTATGATGATTTATAATAGTTTGCCTAGAATTGTTTGCCTATAATTGTGCATTCAAATTATAAAAAGCTTCAATTCTTTTATACTCATTAAAAATGTAATAAATATTACAATTATACAAAGTTTCAATATGAAATAATTTTAAATGAAATTTAGATCGATAAGAATAAATCGAATAAGAAAAAAAAATTTTATTTTAGATCAAAGCGGAAAAAATTTTATTTTAGATCAAAGCGTGTTATGCTTGATGTTCGTATAGATGTGCTGCAAATATTCTATAAAATTTTAGCAATATATGTTTCAATTCTATAAACTACCATGCCAATTCCGTTTATTATATACGAAATGTAATTTACTGATATAGGAAATATTACAAATTACATCGTTAATTTAAAAATAATGCTAATCTTAAAATACTGTAAAGGACTTATTGCGAAAAATATTATTTCAATGGGGATTTGAAACTAAAGAGATTGCTTCATCCGTGCGTTTTAAGAATTCGATTACTGCATGTGGAGATATTTGCAATAACAATAAAAATGAAAATATATAATTGTATTATAAATGCTTCTTTTTCAAGGAAAAATGTGTAAATAATTGTAAATGAAATTTAAATAAAAATTACAAATACGAACAATAAAAAAAACGAATTCTATTTTTGATCAAAGCGGATCACGATGCTTATCTACAGAATGAAAAAATGAAATTGCAAAGAGATATGCCAACGGAATGAAGGATTCTAGCTCAGGGAGTTGAAATTAAATCGATGAATTACTTTAGAAATTAAATCGATGAATTACTTTTAGAATATGATGAAATACTATGTTCTACTTTTTTATCGGCAAAAAAGTTCGAAATATTATTGTTTGAAAGTTTCCACCGATCTTGGTTATTATTTTATATGATTATTATATATGATTTGTCGATAATTAGGATACAGCGATACAGAGATAATTTGAATAATTTCAAACGTTTTAAACAATTTTTCAAAAAATAATAATTTTATCATTACTGTATATATGTAGCAGGAAACTCACATGTTTTAAGGAATATTTATCCAATTAAAATAGGGGAGACCGAGATAGATTGTTGTACGGAATTGATTGTCAAAATGCTTATATTTCAAACAAGACATGGCAGAAAATCTCTTTTTTTAATTGTAGACAGGTGATATAATATTAAAAATGATTTGCACCACAAACATTGAATATATTCTTTATAACGATTTTTAAGAAAATGAAGTTGATGAGTAAATTTTTCTTATCATCTATTGTGTTGTCTGATAAGTCTTCGGCATTATTAATCGCGATATCCCAGTATTCATAGAAAATAATGTATCTTAAAAAATCTTTGCTACAATTAATCATTATTCTGAATAAGTTTATAAATACAATTTTTTTTATTAAAAGTGACTATGTGAATTAAACCAAAATGAGATGAAGTTAGGCAATTAATTTTAATATCTTTACAGGATACATTTTCAGAGAATATACTACAAATATTCATATATCGTTACATATGTTATATATTTAGAAATAATGGTAATGTCTCTTATGTATATACATGAGCATACAAATGCTTTTTTGGCAAACAAAGAGATCTCATAAAAGAGACTTTTAAATAGTTTTAAGCAACCTCTCCCCTCCCTCCCCCCAAACATGGAAGTATTTTGTCCAAGAGATTTTTGATCGAAGATGCAAGAACTACAATAATTGCAAAAATCAAATTAAAAACATTTACTTCATTTAAATTGTCGAGTTTTTTCATTTAAATTGATCCTTCGCGTAAGAATATATCAAAACCTGCTTTTTCATAAAAAATGGGATTCCTTCTCTCATTACATAAAATAATTTGTAAACAAATATGTATGTAAATATTTTCCTAAAAAATAACAATGATTCTTCAAATATTATTAATATAAAAGAACAGATTAATTAATTCATTCAATCCACTGAAATGAATCCCTGGAGTTAGGTCGATTTTTATATATTTCCAACTCAATGTAATCGATACAATTATAACAATTATACAATTATAACAATTACAGATACACTTGTTTTTTCCTCATATAATAACTTAATTTTTATGATTATTTTTGTAAGATGTAATAGATTGGAACTGTATTATTGATTAAAAAACAAAATATCATATAATATAGACACTGAATTTGTCGAAAAAATTAATTTGCCCATTTATAATAGAACTTGTATTTTATGGTTTATTTTACGGTACTTACGCGGCATTAAATATTTTTGCGTAATGATCAATAATTGATTGTCCAACAAAATTAGTTACAAACATGACTACAAAATGCCATCCTACTATACCAATGCACAATGTTATTTCGGACAACTCATTTAACAATATTAATGCATTAAGTAACTATAAAAATATATTACATTATTATACGTTTTCATTTATACACAAGGTGTATTATAAGATTTCCATTTATATACAAATTCATCTATGAAAATTGAACTGAATGTAAAATGTAAAAAATATATTACGTACAAAGGCATTACTTACTCGAAAAAGACTACAACTTAAAGATATTACGCTTATTATTACTAAAGCGAAATACCATTTGTTCATTATATTCAAAAAGAATGTGGAAAACCTGCAATAAAAAAAATCTGATTCATACTATTGAGTCTAAATATGAAAGCATTATATAATATGCTTTTCTAAATTAAAATTAATGTTTGTCTTGTATAGATAATAGATCTGATGAGAGATAAATGAAGAATAAATTAAACAAAGACTAACTGAGCAGATTTTCTATGAATATGAATAGCACGAGTAATTTTCTGATACATCACATGTGTTCTTCGATAAATAGGAACTTGAAGTGTATGTTCAGTCACTGTATTTCTGATAATATTACTGCAATTAATTTGCATATAATCAACAATTCAAGATAGATTTTATGTGCAAAATTGAAAGTTAACTGACACTTACCTAGCGATTTTAAAAGTTGCGCAACAATGCCTAAAAAATGCCAATGATAATGTTCCGGTTGCAAGTACTGTTAATACTCCAATTAGCATTACCATGATTTCATGTATTAAATAAATATAAAAATACTGTTCCTGGTCAATAAAAAATTCGAAATCCATCCTTATTTTACGTGGTCGAGATTTGTTCATAGGTATGACAATATCAAGGACAACTGGTGTTAATTCAATAATTACAATCAAAAATATACTAAATGCACTGAAAACTGGAAACATAAAAAATATCAAGATGTTATATAACGTTATTTAATTATCATAAGTACAATATTTAAAAAAGAGAGGTGTACATATATTGAAAATAATATTTATAATTTATTTTATAATTTACTTACAACCTAGAATTAATAATACAAGGCGATTTTCAATAGCGTATTTCTCTAATATTCTAATTTCATTTTCATCTTCGAATGAATTCCAGTCCAATTTTATTTGTTTTAACAAATATTTCATCTAGCATTTAAATAATTATTTCTTCCAAAATTCCTTTTATTTGCGGAAATTAAAATTTTCGGCGTAAATAGACTTTGCCATAAATATCAAATTGTAAGAAATACTTACTTCTTTAGAATTAAAATAATAAGAGTTATAAGTTACAGCACAAAACATGTATATGAAAATACATGGAAGTTCTTTAAAAGTAAATTCCAAGTTGCATGTTGTTTTTAGGAAAGTCGTAAACTGTAACACATAAACATACAAAAAATATATGAATATTTAGAAAGAATTACTCAAAGAAGCATTATTGTAAGCAAAAAGAAAGGAGAAATACCTGAGATAAAAGAATGAAATAATATGCGCCAAGGAAAAACATTGTTTGCACTTGCATAATAATCGACGTTTGATAAGGCCACAAACCAATCGCTGTCAACATAATTCGATAAATGTTGTAATAACGTTCGCTAGAAAAAGTCATCTTACTTAACAGACGGAATAAGTTTGCGAATGAAAATATCGCGGATATATTCTGAATAATACGGTATCACAAAGCGTACTGAATACTTTTTTTATTTTCCATAACATCTCTTGTAGGAAAATAAAGATATGTGGTGATAATATAATTTAGTAATTTTCTATAATTGCGCAGTGAGAACAAAAAGTATTATAATTTC
>NW_012130092.1:1736409-1746907 GCF_000143395.1 Atta cephalotes
AGAGAGAGAGACAGAGAGAGAGACAGAGAGATTTCTATATAACATGACAATGATATTCCAACGATATTTCAATATCTCCATTTGTGCACTTCAAGATTTATATTTTCATTTTTATGTATTTTTAAGTTCAATTAAGTTCTACTAGTTAGTTAAAATAAAATAAAAAATTTTATTTTAGTTAATATTTAGAAATATATTAAATCGAATGCATTTTTTATATATAAGAAGTGATTTCGCAATTTTTTTAAATATATGTTGAAAATGATCGCAAAAACATTTACGTAATGAGATACAGTTTAATAAATTTTATTTATTGATCCAGTGTTTTCTTGAATAAATTATATCATTATTTATTACTCATATATAAATTTCGTTTGGATGTATTATATATTAAGTGCTAGAAATAAAAATTATATTCTGGGCATGTTAATGCTAATATTAAGGTCCCAGTGACTGGACATATATCTATGTCTGAACATTTACATAAAATTTATGTTACTATTAATCTTAAATGTTTTTCAAATAATCTTTAAATATATAATTAAAATTAAATTATAATATTGTAACAGAAAGAGACATTTGAAATTAATAATATTAAATCTCGTGTGTAAGTGTCCGAACATAGGTACTTGTTTAATCATTGAAATGTCTATCTCATAACATATGTTTGCATAATAGTTGATGTTCATTTTATATTTAAATAAATAATTACCTTAATTGTTTTCACTAACCAATACGTGAAAGTATCAATACATTCAAAGTTCTATATCCAATGAAAACTTTTGTTTTGTATTATTTCATTGTCGTAGTATATATTACAGTAAAATAGGATATTGCAGTAGTTATAAGCTAAAAAAAATGTTTTAATTTTCATATTTAAATCTTCATACATAAATGTTAAATAAATGTTAAATTTTAATCACAAATAGTATTATGTAAAATTGTGTTTTTAAATACTCATTAAATACAATAAATATATTCTCTGAGAGAAAAAAAGCCAAGATAAATTTTTTTTTCCTAGATTACTGCATTGAAAATCCCATTTGGTGGAGTCAACTAATCTTTGGTTGAATTTGATAAAACAAATTTTTGATTGATTCAAAAGAATAATTTAAAGCAAAAAATTTAGTTATTGTAACATTTTACTTGTGTTATTAGAAACATGTGAAATATTACAATAATCAAATTTTTTGCTTCAATTAAAAGATATATTGCATCAAAAATTTATTTGCCCATATTAAAAGAAAAGTTGTTTTAATGTGGAAAACATTAATTAATTAAACTAAATTTAATTATTCAGTGCATGATTAAAAGTATTTATATCACCGTAGAAAATCCCTCTAGAGATGTTACATAAATATGTCCAACTGTTAGGGTATAAGTTTTCAAAGAATTTTGCATCACGAATAAAAGTAATTTTTGCATTGATAATGGAGCTAAATACCACAATGTGTTATACCTGAAAAAAATTAGAGTTTTTACATGATTTATAGCAGTATGTTTGTCTATAATTGTGCATTCAAATTATAAAAAGCTTCAATTCTTTTATACTCATTAAAAATGTAATAAATATTATAATTATACAAAGTTTCAAATATGAAATAATTTTAAATGAAATTTAGATCGATAAGAATAAATCAAATAAGAGAAAAAAATTTTATTTTAGATCAAAGTGAACATGTTATGCTTGATGTTCATATATAGATGTGCTGCAAATATTCTATAAAATTTTAGCAATATGTAAACTATTGGGAGTACAAATTAGTTCGGTCCATTTCCCTAAAGATTGCTTCAGCTGTTGTGAACGATTCATAATGACAGCTGATTTTGGTTTCAGAGAGGTTAAACATCTGCTAATAATATTCAGTTTATATCGCTTTGAATTTCATACAAAAACCTTGATTTTTACTGTGTTTGAAATGTCGAATTTTGTGTTAACCAAGCAGCATTTGCGGAAGGTTTTGATTTTCTGCTTTAATTGGAAAAAAGTGCGGCTGAAGCCCATTGAATGCTTGTCGAAGTTTATGATGACACTGCTCCAACTGATAAATCATGTAGGGAATGGTTTCGACGTTTCAAGAATGGAGATTTCAGCGTTGAAGAGCCTCGCTCTGGACAGCCAAAAAAATTCGAAGACAAAGAATTAGAGGTATTACTCGCAGAAGATCAGAGTCAAACGCAAGAGGAGCTTGCAGAATCATTGGGAATAACTCAACCGTTTCTGTACGATTGCCAGAAATGATTCAAAAATAAGGGAATTAGGTGCCTTATGAACTGAAACCGAGAGATGTTGAAAGGCGATTTTTCATTTGCGAACAGCTGATTCAAACAATAGAGAAAAGGTTTTTTGCATCGGATTGTGACTGGAGATAAGAAGTGGATATTCTACGACAACCCCAAGAAGAAAAAATACTACGCTAAGCCCGGTCAATCGTTGTCATCGACCTCAACACCACGGCCGAACATTCATGGTTCGAAGATCATGCTCTGTATTTGGTGGGACCAAAAGAGTCTTATTTACTATGAGCTGCTGAAACCTGGCGATTCCATTACGGGCGATCGGTATCGGCTACAATTGATTCGTTTGAGCCGTGCATTGCGAGAAAAACGGCCGGAATAAAGATATGAGCAAAGACATGATAAAGTTATTCTTCTTCATGACAATGCTCGGCCTCATGTCGCTAAAGTCGTAAAAACATATTTGGAAACGTTCAAATGGAATGTTTTACCGCACCCATCGTATTCTCCGGACATTGCTCCTTCTGATTACTGATTGTTCCGAAGGATGCAGCAAGTCACTGGTTCACTTCTTTCGCAGAAATCGAAAATTGGCTCCAAAATTGGAGCCAAAAGACGCCTCCAAAGACGAGTCATTTTTTCGAGATGGAATTCGAAAATTGCCTGAGAGATGCGAAAAAGCAGCAGGCAGATGGACAATACTTTAATTGATCTGTTCATTTATTTTATTTTGATAAATAGATACACAGAATAAATAGATGCACAAAAAACGGACCGAACTAATATGTAATACTCCCAATACCATTCAATTCTATAAACTATCATGCCAATTCCGTTTATCATATACGAGACGCAATTTACTGAATATAAGAAATATTACAAATTACATTAATCGTTAATTTAAAAATAATGCTAATAAGCATCTTAAAATACTGTAAAGGACTTATTGAAAAATATTACCTCAATGGGGAACTTTTAAACTAAAGAGATCGCTTCATATATGTGTTTTAAGAATTCGATAATCGCATGGAGATATTTGTAATAACAATAAAATGAAAATATGTAATTGTATTATAAATGTCTCTTTTTCAAGAAGAAATGTGTAAATAATTGTAAATGAAATTTAAACCAATAAAAAAACGAATTTTATTTTTGATCAAAGCGGATCAAGCGATGCTTATCTATGAAATGAAAAAATGAAATTGCAAAGAGGGATACCAATGGTACATGAAGAATTCTAGGTCAGGGAGTTGGAATTAAATCGATGAATTACTTTAGAGTATGATGAATTACTTTAGAGTATGAGTATGAAACACTATGTTCTACTTTTTTATCGACAAAAAAGTTCAAAATATTACTGTTTAAAGGTTTACAAATCCACCGATCTTGGTTGTTATTATATACAATTATTATATATTATTTGTCGATAATTAGGGTATAGATAATTAGGGATAATTTGAATAATTTCAAACGTTTTACACAATTTTTCAAAAAATATTAATTTTATTATTACTTTGAATATGTAGCAAGAAATTCACATGTTTTAAGGAATATTTATCTAATTAAAATAGGGGAGAGTTAGTTGTTATACGGAGTTGATTGTCAAAATACTTATACTTCAAACAAGACATGAAAGAAAAAAATCTCTTTTTTTGATTATAGACAGGTAGTATAATATTAAAAATGTAAAATGATTTGCACTACAAGCATTGTATATATTACAGCGATTTTTAAGAAAATTAAGTTGATGAGTAAATTTTTCTTATCACTTATTTTGTTGTCTGATAAATCTTCGGCATTATTAACCGCGATATCCCAGTATTCATAGAAAATGATGTACCTTAAAAAAATCTTTGCTACAATTAATTAATCATTATTCTGAATAAGTTTGTAAATACAATCTCTTTTATTAGTGACTATGTAGGCTAAAATGACCAAAATGAGACGAGGTTAGACAATTAATTTTAATAATTTTAGAGGATACATTTTCAGAGAATATACTATTGGATTGTCCGGAAAGTTCATGCCGCAAAAGATTTAAATTTAATAAATGTATACTAAAATTTAAATCTTCTGCGTTTCAATTTTCCTTTAAAATTGGCATGAACTTTCCGGACAACCCAATACAAATATTCATATATCGTTACATATAGTATACATCTGGAAATAACGGTAATGTCTCGTATGTATATACATGAACATACAAATGCTTTTTTAAATAAACAAAGAGATAAAAGAGACTTTAAATGGTTCTAACTCAGCAATTTCCCCCCCTCCCCCACCTCCAGTCATGAAAGTATTTTGTCCAAGAAATTCTTAATTGAAGATGTAAGAACTACAACAATTGCAAAAATCAAATTGACTAAAAATATTTTTTTCATAAATCGTCGGTGATCTTTTGCATAAAAATATCAAATATCAAGATCTGCTTTTAAGCTGTTTTTACTAAAAATAGGATTCCTTCTGTCATTACATAATTTGTAAACAAATATTTATGTAAACATTTTCCTAAAATAAAAATGATTCTGCAAATATTATTAATTTAATATAAAAGAACAGATTAATTCATTCATTCAATCCACTGAAATGAATCCTTAGGAATTAAGTCGATTTTTATATATTCCTAACTCAATATAATGGATATATACAATTATAACAATTATACTTGTTTTTTTCTTATATAATAACTTAATATTTAACTTTATAATAATTTTTGTAAAATGTAATAGATTGGAAATGTATCATTAATTAAATGTATCATTAATTAAAAAACAAAATATCATATAATATAGACACTGAATTTGTTGAAAAAATTAATTTGTTTCGCCCATTTATAATAGGAATTGTATACAGTACTTACGCGGAATTAAATATTTCTGCGTAATGATCAATAATTGATTGTCCAACAAAATTAGTTACAAACATGACTACAAAATGACATCCTACTATACCGATGCACAATGTTATTTCGGACAACTCATTTAACAATATTAATGCATTAAGTAACTATAAAAATATATTATATTATATATATATATATATATATATACGTTTCCATTTATATACAAATTCATATGTATGAAAATTGAACTGAATATAAAACCTAAAAAATATATTACGTACAAAGGCATTACTTACTCGAAAAAGACTGCAACTTAAAGATATTACGCTTATTATCATTAAAACGAAATACCATTTGTTCATTATATTTAAAAAGAATGTGGAAAACCTGCAATAACAAAAAAAATCTGATTCAATTGAGTTCAAACATGAAAGCATTATATAATATGCTTTTATAAATTAAAATTAATGATTGTCTTGTATAGATAATAAATCTTAAATGCTAAGAATAAATTAAACAAAGACTAACTGAGCAGATTTTCTATGAATATGAACAGCACGAATAATTTTCTGATACATCACATGTGTTCTTCGATAAGCAGGAATTTGAAGTGTATGTTTAGTCACCGTATTTTCAATAATGTTACTGCAATAAATTTGCACATAATCAACAATTCAAGATAGATTTTTTGCGCAAAATTGAAAGCTGCGCTCACCTAGCAATTTTAAAAGTTGCGCAACAATGCCTAAAAAATGCCAATGATAATGTTCCAGTTGCAAGTACTGTTAATACTCCAATTAGCATTGCCATGATTTCATGTATTAAATAAATATAAAAATACTGTTCCTGATCAATAAAAAATTCGAAGTCCATCCTTATTTTACGTGGTCGAGATTTGTTCATAGGTACAACAGCGTCAAGGACAACCGGTGTTAATTCAATAATTACAATCAAAAACATACTAAATGCACCAGAAACTGGAAACGTAAAAAAGATGATCAAGATGTTATTTAATTATCATAAGTAAAGTATTAAAAAAGAGGAGTATATTGAAAATAATGTTTATAATTTATTTTATAATTTACTTACAACCTAGAATTAAAAATACAAGGCGATTTTCAATAGCATATTTCTCTAATATTCTAATTTCACTTTCATCTTCGAATGAATTCCAGTCCAATTTTATTTGTTTCAACAAATATTTCATCTAGCATTTAAATAATTATTTCTTTCAAAATTCCTTTTATTTGCGGAAATTCAAATTCTCGGCGTAAATAGACTTCGCCATAAATATCAAATTGTAAGGAATACTTACTTCTTTAGAATTAAAATAATAAGAGTTATAAGTTATAGTACAGAACATGGTTATGAAAATACATGGAAGTTCTTTAAAAGTAAATTCCAAGTTGCATGTTGTTCTTAGAAAAGTCGTAAACTGTAACACATAAAGATACAAAAAATACAATATATGAATTTAGAATTACTTAAAGAAGCATTAGTGTAAGCAAAAAGAACCGAGAAATACCTGAGATAAAAGAATGAAATAATATGCGCCAAGGAAAAACATTGTTTGCACTTGCATAATAATCGACGTTTGATAAGGCCACAAACCAATCGCTGTCAACATAATTCGATAAATGTTGTAATAACGTTCACTAGAAAAAGCCATCTTACTTAGCTCTCGGAATAAGTTTGCGGATTGAAATAACGGATATATTCTGAATAATGTCGTATCACGAAGCATACTGAACATTTTTTTTATTTTCCGTTTATTTAGAACATCTCTTGTAAATACAAAAAATTTTGTAACATGACGATATAATTTAGTAATCTTCTATTATTATGCAGTAAGAACAAAAAATACTACAATTCCAATAGTTGTTTTTAATGTAGCATATATTTTGAAATAATGATACATTACATTATACATAAAATTATTTTGCGACAGTTGCCACTGTTGTCAGTGTTATAAGAAAATATATCTTATTTCATTCTTATAGTTTGCACCGGCGCAGTTCGACGTAACTTAATGCGAGAGTGTTCACAGTGATAAACTCCAGTGGACAAACATATTCTACATTAAAACGATTAAAGATGTCTTATAGCGTAAAACATTAGATATTTAGCATTTCTCAAAAGCAATAATCTTTTTTCAACAGATGTTACATGTGTCTAACGCTTTTTATGGGTTTTTTTTTAATAAAAGTCGGCGTTGTTTATTATTACAGGATTCGGTGTGATCATGAGACACACGTAGATTACCACTATTTGCGAATGAGTTGAGTGCTTTCTGAAGTGAGATAACAACATTTCGTCTAACGTGCGCCTATTTATAATCTAAACGCGTGGCGATTCTCCATGTGCGCCTTGTGATCGTGCCAAATTCTATTGATTACTTTACGTAGTATAAAAGAATGTTCTAATGTGAGACATACTATAGAACTTCTTTAAAATGTCACTGTCAATTATAATAATAGTGACAGTTAAATATATAATTTTAATATAACAAATAATGTGTGTATTATTTCATCATTTCGTAAATTATGTGTAAAATCATAATATAAGCTTCGTATAAGTCACTTTTAAGAACGCATTTTAGAAATTTCTATTTTATAATATTGATATTTTTAAATGTTACATAAGACATGCAAAAGTAAAGTTGCACAAAAAAAAGTCATGCAAGTACAATAAAATGTTTATTATATTTAAAATTAAAAATTAGCGTTTATAAAATAATTCGATTCATGGGGCTTTACGAAATCACTATAATAGAAGGTTTAATAAAATAATGCTTGACGTGCAATAAACAATTACAGTATCTTAAATACACACATAAGCTGTAATATTCTTTATAATTACGTATTTTGTTATTTTCAGTAGATACACGTTAAGGAATTGTTTTATAGCATTGCATATGCATTAGGCGAATAAGTATCTCAACGATGCCATATCGTATTGTACGCTACTGTAAAATCCAAACTATTGTTAAGTAAAATAATGATGTGGTTAAAAGCTATAGTAATATAGCTTTTTTACATTTCTAATTTCAAAAATAGCTGTATGAAGCATTCGACAGCTTGACAAATTGTTGCCAGACGGACTCTTAATCTTAAAAATTAGAGTCACAATGATTTTTTTGAAAAAAAAATCGTTATCGGCTCCTAATAATTGGAGGATAATCTTGTTTTTTAAATTCGTAGAAAAATGTCAGCTTCACACATGGCTATTTGATGAAGCATATTAACAGAATTATTCCATTTTTTATGCAAAAGAAGATACCCACTTTTCAAAGTCGTTTTATAATAGTTTAACTGCAAAAAAATCGTTTTGTTATTAAGTGTACGTGACAGTGCAACTCTTGAAGAAAAAAATCCCTTGTAAATTGCTGTGCGACTATTCAAAAATGAAGAAATTAAGTTTTCTACAGATTTTTAATGAACAAATGGCTTTTTGCAAAAACTAATTTCAAAATCGAACTCGTTCAGGGAGATAGATTTATTCATCATTTCGAGGGCTATCTTTTAGAGAATTTCAAAGCTTTGCGTTTAAATCTCAATGAATAGAGAGCGAGTGAAAATCTTTTTTGGTGTTTTTTTCTATTTAACTAATAGATTGATTTTAATGTTCCACGTCTCATTTTGTAAGTATTTCGAACACTTACATTTTTCATACAGAACTTTTTTCCATATAATCAATATCTTTCGTTTTAAAACGTGCTCTTTGTAATTTCGATTTTTTTTCGCATATTTCTTTACAAGTATATTTTCATCTCGAGTCTCAAACATATACATTTCTTTTCTAATAGTTTTTCGAGATTTGTGAAGAGAAATGCTGGTTTATAATTTTTTTCCCAGTAAAATTCTCCTTCTACTGAACTATTCTTGCTACTTGAGTTTATGAAGGAAGGGTGTACTATATAACGCGCATGAAAAATCGTAACAGTTAAATATCTCGTAAACTTGCGTTAACATGATTTACTACTATACTATTCTGAATTAATGAGAGGAATACACTATTACTATAATTTATTAATATTTATATGTTATTTTAGACTGTCCCTCGCTCCTTATTGATGCCTAGGGCCACTGAGCGACCAAGATTGCTGAGAAAGCATTTTCGATCGTTTGAAACAAACGACTAGTGTAAAAAGGAATTCGCTGTTTCGTTCATTGTCGGCGTGCCGCACCGCAGGCGGGCACATGTATGTACATGGCTTATGTTTACATGCGCTTGCTCGTGTATTACAGCGCATTACGATAAATGGCTGAATTTGTAGGCGTGGAAAAGATGTTTTGACGACGAAATTTGTGTTGCATGCCATTTCGTTATTATTTGCTTAATTGTGAAAATGTGACTTGTCTCGTACTTATCAAAGTCGTAATTATCAATGAAAACTAAACTATTTTGGAATTTTATATGTATTTTAACACGTGTCGTTTCAACAGCTGTCAGGCCGTGTGTTTCTGCTCGAATATAGGTTCACTTTACATAACGTTATCTTTTACTGACTATCAAGGGACAGTTTTCGTAGATTTTTACAAGTGTTTTAAAGCGATCTCGTCATTTCGTTCATCCAAATTGTCTTTATTTAAAAATAGCATGCAATATAAATTAACGTGTCATTCCTCGCTTCTGACGTCTCGATTCCAACATGGCCGCCGCGATTACTTAGCAGCCTTAAGGTTAATATCAAGACCAAACAACAATTAATAAATACGCATTATGACAATGCAATATTGTTATTGCAAAGAGCAATAAATTTAGTCTTATCAAGCTCGCAAAATATTCTATTAGATAGCGCTCGCAGTCTTATCGGCAATTATCTAGCACGCATCGCAATACAGATTAGAAATCCAGAATGTTCTGTGTAATTCGTAACCAAGGTTAGTATAGCATGTTTCTAATAGTCAGTGCAAGCAATGTGAATTTAATGGTCAATGTCAAACAATGTTACTCTTTAGTCGTTCCAGAAGCATCTAGATATCGTTTATCGATATCTAGATATCGTCTTGTACAAACTTTATCGAACAGTGAAACAGATTTGTTTTGAGTATACTTATTCAATATAAATATTTTGCCCTGAAATTTCAATGTACGTTTCCATCCAGTACATTTGGGCATTTTGTCTGGTTCAGCTGGCAGCAAGTAAGGAATACGTACAGCTCGTGCTAAATAATGATGTCCTCGAAGGCAGATCCCAGAATCTCATTTTAATCGAGTAGCGAAACAAATATGATTCGTGGATGAGACGCGTCTCATCGGGCCTTTAAGCAATGTAACTTCATGCACAGTAATTTTATACAATATACAGCTTGTCTTTGCACTTTTCCTTGCAAGCACATGCTTCTGAGCTTCCGTGCAGAATCGTGCGGGCCAAGAGACTTCTATTCAGACTTCTATTATATATATATATATATA
>NW_012130092.1:1751125-1751850 GCF_000143395.1 Atta cephalotes
AGAGAGAGAGAGAGATCGGACATATACTATATGTCTGAATATTTACACAAAACTTCATTTGTTTATATTACTATTAATTTCAAATCCTTATTAAAATCTTTAAATATACAATTAAATTATAATATAATATTGTAACAGAAATAAACATTTGACATTAATAACATTAAATCTTGTGTATAAATATCCGGACATAGGTACTTGTCTAGTCATTTTTTTGGAACGTTTACCTCACAGCATATGTTTAAATTGTACATAATAGTATGACATTTACGTATTATTTAAATAAATAATTACCTTAATTATTTTCACTAACCCATATGTGCAAGTATCAATACATTCAAAGTTCTATTCCAATTAAAACTTTGTTATGAATTATTTCATTGTCGCGCTATATATTACAGTAAAGTAGGATACTGCTGTAGTTACAAGCTACTAAAAAAAAAATTTAATCTTCATATTACAAACATTAAGTTTTGGTTGTTACAAACAATATTATATAAAATTGTGTTTTTAAATACTCATTAAATACAATAAATACATTGTCTAAGAGAAAAAAAAGATAAGATCAATTTTTTTTCTTAGACAATTAGTTTACTACACTGAAAATCCCATTTGGTGGAATCAATCTAATCTATTAATTGAATTTGGCAAACAAATTTTTGATTGATGCAAAAAAATGAATTATAATAAAAAATTTGGTTATTGTAATTATACTTGTGCTATCA